>NC_057807.1:134285644-134297650 GCF_018294505.1 Triticum aestivum
GCGGTTGGGTGCGGGCGGCGGAGATCCGGGCGGACGGCGGCGGCGGCGCGGGCTCGATCCGGGCCCCGCGGGCCGCTGCGGTGGTGGGAAGAGAGAGAGGGTGAGGTGGCGGCGCGCGGTTGGAGGAGAGCGGCGGTGGGGTGACGTGGCGGCACCGGATTGGCCGGGACGACGTGGAGGCTGGACATGTCCGGCGGGGTTGGACATGTCCGGCGCGCGAGGGGAGCGGGGCTAGGGTTTCGTCTGCGATTTGATCCGCGAATTTCGGGAAAAGGGCATATTTATAGATAGAGGGAGCTAGGAGAGTCCAAATGGAGCACGGTTTTCGCCCACACGATCGTGATCGAACGACCGAGAGCATGGAGGGGAGTTAGATGGGTTTTGGGCCACTTTGGAAGGGGTGTTGGGCTACAAAGAGAGAGGGGCTTTACGGTTACCCGGTTAACCGTTGGAGTACCAAACGACCTCCAAATTGCACGAAACTTGACAGGCGGTCTACCGGTGCTATACCAAGGCCACTTGGCAAGACTCGGTCCATTCCGAGAACGTTTAACACCCACTCACAATGAGAGATAAAAGGGGAATGCCGGAGGGCATAGGAGTGCCGGATCGCGAAACGGACAATGGGGAAAATGCTCGGATGCATGAGACGAACACGTATGAAAAATGAAATGCACATGATGACATGATAAAATGCAACACGCAAGCAAATGACATGGCAACGACGGCGAATAACTGAATGACACCTAGCGCATCGGATCCGGGGCGTTACAACACTCCACCACTACGAGAGGATCTCGTCCCGAGATCTAGGATGGCACCGGAGGGAAAAGGAAGAGGAAAAGAAGAGGTAAAACTAAGTTGCTTCTTTGACGAATGAGTGAAACCACGAACCTTGAGAGGTTGAGAAATATGAAAGAAAGAAAACGACAAAGATGAACAAAGTTGAAAACACTCCGTTAGAAAAGAGGAACAAGGAACATTCGAGAACCTTTGTAGGTTGCAAAGACATGAATCAAGAGTTTAATGGACAAGATAGAATTCGAAACCACTCCGGTTAAAACTAGATGGAGAAGGAATAAGATTGATATAATTTGGGCAGCACTCCGGTTGAACATGGAAGGAATAGAACATGAACTAGAGAAGAAGGGATGATACTTGATGAAGACATGACACAAAACCTCCGGAAAGAATTGAAAGAGTATTCAATGAAAAGAATTTAGAAGGATTGAATGGAGTTGTTGAGAAAATCAACAACGAAAGAATAAGCTTGTTGTGGACTTATAGGTAACATCTCAAGATCATGAGGTGATAACCAGCCGCAAACTGAAATGATAGGATAGCTTAGAAGAACGAAAGGAATGCAAAACTCCGCTTCAAAAGAAAATGAAGAATTAATTGCACTTCGAAAGGCAAGAAGGAAAGATACTTGAACTCCACCAACAAGAATCTTGATGGACTCTTGAATAATGAATTAAATCATGAAGAACCACCATGAAGAACTCCGTTGACAAAAAGATGATGAGATAGAATGAAGGAAGAAGGAATAAGATGAGCCTTGCGATGATTTAGATGGAGGTTCCGGCGAAATAGACGAGGAAATTAGAACTCCGGAAATAAATGATGGGAAACACTTGGAACTAGAATTTATTCACCAAGAACAAACTTCGACGGAAGGGATTACTCACTTCGATAAAATAAGAATAAGATTTATGTTATGTTTATCCTCATCAAATTAAATTGATGGCTAGCAATGGATTTGGCATACTACTTATTCTCGTAGAAATGATTAAGAGGGATATAGCGTAAACTTGAGAAGGCCTTAAACAACCACCGGTAGGATTGAAACAACAAGTGAATTGATATGATAACGAAGGAAGTGAAATCTTGAACGAACCACCGTAAGAATTGAAAATGAGATTAGCAAAGGCACAATTCACCGGGAAGAATTGGAAAATGAATGAAGATACTTGAAGGGATTTAGATACATGAGAACAAAGAGATCATGAGCTGATTAGAGAATACTTGAGCAATGCACCGGTAAGATTTGGGTAACGAGAGCTGAATGCTTGAATGAATAATTCTGAGATGATGGGCTCCGTAGTATCAAACTGAAAAGACTCCTGAAATGCTTTGGATGGGTGAAAAGAATTATCCACAATCAAAAAAATTATGAGGATGGCATGAAGCTAGAACCATGAATCTTCGAGAGAATGGATCAAGATTTAGAGAAAAACTCTTCTTCGGTCTTCACATGTTGAGAATGATGATGAGAACCACCATGACAATTGTTGAGGCACTCCGGAATGAAAATTGGAAAGGTTGAACCAACGATGAAAAGAATTTGAAAGATCTTGGAGAAAGACATTTGACTGATGATAACTCATTCTTACGTCAAACTTCGAAAGACTTTGGGAATGGCTCTGGAATAATTAGAAGAGTCAGGTAAGAACCTGGGAAAAGACCTGTGGGTTAGGGCCCACTCAAAAGAAACACCATTGAAATAATTTTGAAGAGAGATTGCACCGGTAGAATTAAATAGCTTGAATGAGATAACAACCTCGAAATATCTTGAACAGATTAAGAATTGAAACACAAGACTTCTGAGATATCTTGAGCACTCCGGATAAGAATAGAGAGAGGTGAACAATTAAGAGGTGCACCGATGTGGAAAAACATTTGACACGAGGAAAAGAATATGATGAATATCGAAAGCTTGAATTGGATCCACCGGAGAAGAAACAACGATGAAGGATGATGAGCTTGAAACTGTTTAGCATCTTCATGGGAAATCCACCGGATAAGAACATTGATTGAAAAGAGTGAAGAGGCTTCACATGAATAAATGGATACTTGATTAAGAAATCTGGGTCCTTGAGGAAAAGGGTGGGAGGGTGGGGAAAAACAAAGACAACTTGGGATGGATGAAACAAACACCATTGAGAAAACTTAGAGTTAATCTTGCGGATGTTGAAAATGATCGGATCCACTTGAAAAGAAGCACGCCGGTTGGAAAAGAATTAACATGACAACCTGAATGATCAAGAAGGATTAGCACTCCCATAGAAATATGAGAACACCATTTGAAAGGTATGGAATCAACACTTGACTTTGAATCAACTCAAATACCTCAACTCAAAACAAAACAAAGGATTTGGCTTGCAGAATAAGCCGGAAACAAACATATGATAGATCCCATATCGTATCATGTGTCTGTTGGAAAGATAAACTAGAGCTACTTGAATTCCCACCTATAAAACTCCTGAAACTTTCTGGTTATGCAATCTGGTGTTGGGGATACATGGGAAGCAATATATCACACCCAAACTAACATTACCTACATCCAGCTGTATCCATCCGTCAACACATAACCAAGAAGCCTTCGGAAATCGTGTACCTCAACCTTCGAAAAGCATCCGTTATACGAGTTATGGCAATACTCCCGAGCTCGCCCCAGTACTGGGTTATCGGGGTTATCTCACCAACAACTGCATAAAAGAGATTTTTTATGTCGGCAAAACTCGGGTATTCCAGAACTGCAACGATAAAATTGTGACGACAACACCTCGGAGCTCAACTCCCCGGGTCAAAGTGTCACATCCCTAGTTCTGGCCTGACCTATGCTTGCTTCCATCTGTGCATCATGTTTAAATTTTTGAAACTTGAACTGAGGAATTTTGGAAGCCTCAAAAACTTAAATAAAAGAAGGGCAAAAACCCTAAAGATCTCATTCATTGCTCCAAAATACTCTTCTTAAATGTTTGATAATTTTTGGTAAGGGTTCTGGTCCCAACCAAAATATTGAACATTTTTAAGGATTTATTTTTGGGACTTTGAATTTAAATCATTAGCTATTTGGATTTGAATTATATTCATATAACTAGAATATAATTTCAAATACCCCTGAAATATTTTATGAGCTTTTGGAAAAGTCCATCTAGCAAAATAAAAATATTCAGAGGAGCTTTTGGCATTGTTTGAATTATTTTAAATTCAAAACAATGGCAAAAGATTAAATAAAAATAAAACAGAACAGAAATAAAACAGAGCAACTCACCTGTAACTTACCTGGCGCTCACCGAAGCCCACCTGGACAGCCCAACACTGTGCAGCCCAACCACCAGGGGGCATGCATGTCTTCTTCCCGTGCCAGCGCACGAAGCAGCTCGGTGGCGAGCACCGCCATCGCGCTTGGCCACCTCCTGCCTGGTTGCCTCCCTCCTCGATGCGCCTGGAGACGCCACGACACCCCTGGCCTCTCTCTCACCCTCCCTGGAACCCCTCGCGCTCCCCCTCGCTCCTCCCCCTCCTCTGCTCTCTCTCCCTCACGCGCCCGAGCGGAACCCGTCGCCGCCGCTTGCTGCTGCCGCGGCCACCGCCTCCCCCTCGCCCCTCTGACGTGCCCGAGAGATCCACCTCCGCCTTCTATGCCTCCTCGACGAGTCAAGCAACCGGGGACGCGCCGTATCGCCGCCATCGACATCATCTTAAACCTCGGGCACCGCCGATCTCCGTCGCCGATATGTCGTCCACAACCCGTCCCCGAGCCCAATGAGACCGCCGACGAACTCGCTGTGAGCTCCACTCCGTTTCCCCTCCTTCGTTTTGCTCGTTCCCGTGCCGTAGCACCCCCGCCCATATTCCCGAGCACCGCCGTCCGCCATGGCCGCGTAGCTCTCCTGACCTGAGCCCCTCTGCTCGAACCCGTGGCACCAGCGCGCTTCTGGTGGCCCGCGGATGCCGTCTGGACCATCAGCTTCTCCCCTAGCGCGCCGCAGCCCCAACCCCGCACATGGCCGAACTCCGGCCGCCGCCAGGAGCTCGTTTCCGGCGAACCCCGGCCTCCCTGTGCCTAGCTGCGTGCGCCACTAGATGCGCGGGAGCACGGGCTCCCTCTTGGTGCCCTCAGCGCGACCAGCCGCGGGCTGTAGCGCCATCCCGAGCAACTCCGGCGAGGTCCCGCCGCCGCCATGGTCGCCGGCGTCACTAGCCGACGTGGCCGCGTGATTAGCACTAATCACGGCCAGCTAACCTCCCCAGAGCCGCTGACGTATGGGCCCCACGCCCTTATTTAATCCTTATCATTTTTTGTTAAGTTTAACCTAACCACCGTGGGCCCACACGTCAGCTTTGACCAAGCTGACGTGGCTGTTGACCTGGTCCCACCTGTCAGTGTCACTAACCAGCAATAGTCACTGACCAGTGGGCCCCACTGGTCAGGTTTGACCCGGACCAGCCCCTGTTGACCCGCTGACGTCATGATGATGTCAGGCTGACGCAATAATGAATTACTGGAATTGTTTTAATTCTAAATATTCAGGAAATTCCAGAAAATTGTATAAACTTCAATAAATCATAGTAAATCAACCGTAAGTCAGAATTAAATAAATTATATATGAAAAATTATCAGAAAAATTCAAGGAATCCATCTGTACCATTTTCATGCATGTTAGAACAACTTATAGCTGCTGTTTAGCACAAATCATATAAGTGGCATTTGAATTTCACATATGGAGTTTGGATTTGAACTTAGGGTTCAAACCAACTTCATTTAACTTTGTTGCTAGCTGCATTAGCCCAAACCACAGCATATTGCCATGTCACACTCATGCATCATATTGTTGCATTGCATTGATTGTGTTCTTTCTCTGTTGCCGGTGATTGTCCCCTCTCGATAGACGTGTACCGCCTATGTGACCGATGACACCGATGAAGAGCTATATTATCTTCAGAAGTGCCAGGCAAGCAAAACCCCCTTGTTCATTCCGATACAATCCCACTCTCTCGCTCCTGCTCTCTTTTACTGCATTAGGACAACAACGATTCATCTGTTACTTGTTGCGGTAGCTGAACCCCTTTATCCTTTGCATGACCTGTCATTGCCACAGTAAATAGATGAAACCCACTAGCATGAGTAGGAGTTGTTTGAGACCTGTTGTGCCTACTCATTCATGTTTGTTTGTCATGCCTGCTACTGCTTAGAGTTGAGTCAGGTCTGATTCATCGGGGATGAATCAGAGGCGTGTGAACATGTCCTACTGTGTGTGAGCTAAGTGTGTGAACACGATTTGGTAAAGGTAGCGGTGAGAGGCCATGTAGGAGTACATGGTGGGTTGTCTCATTGCAGCCGTCCTCAGGAACTGAGTTCTGTGTTTGTGATCCATGACCAGTTACTACCACACATTGGGTTCCGGTAACTCGACCCCTCTCGACTTATTAATCAACATGATCTCTGTCCAGGAGTTGCAACTAGTTTCTGGTGTTTGTAGGTAGTGTTAGTAGTCTACCAAGTGGCACCCGGTACAGGTGGGCTTGGGACAGACTAGGCACAGTGGCACGGTGTACCAAGTGGCACCCGGATGGTGGGCTTGGGAACCCTGCTCACATCGTTTGGGGCCGTGAGCGACACCCCGGCCGGATCTCCTTGCGGATGGAACCCGAATAGGCGATAAACCTGGACTAGAGACTTGTTCGGTTAGTCAGGTCGTGGCCGACTCCCTCGCCCGGTTTCCGCTTGAAGGTTGCCGAGGTACATGACGTGTACAGGGTGGTAAGTGGCGAGAGCGTGTGTGAAGAAGTACACCCCTGCAGGGTTAACATCATCTATTCGAATAGCCGGATTCCTCGGATATGGAAACTTGGACCCCTTGTACAGTTCATAGACAAGTGAAAGTGGATACTCTAAAATACGCAAGATAAGCGTGAGTGCTATGGATGGCGTTCTCGTAGGGAGACGAGAGCGGATCCATAGTGGTGTATTGATATGGTGAATATGTGGACTCGTGTGCGCCACCTCAAAAGAGTTACTTGCAGTCGTAGTTCAGGATAGCCACCGAGTCAAAGCTGGCTTGCTGCAGTTAAACCCCACCACCCCCTTGTTGATAATGATGCATATGTAGATAGATCTGATGTAAGTCTTGCTGGGTACATTTGTACTCATGTTTGCCTATTTTATGTTTTTGCAGAGAGACTTCACTCTCACTAGTAGTTCCGCTTGGACTTCGACGTTTAGCTTGTTACCTCAGCTACGATCTTGTGCCCTCGGCAGGATCTGGTAGATAGTCAGGCTTCTTAGCCTTTTTCATTTATAGATGTCTGTACTCAGACATGATAGCTTCCGCTTGTGCTTTTACTTGTATGCTCTGGTTGTTGGGTCATGAGACCCATGTTTGTAATGTCTCGCTCCTCGGAGCCTATTGAATAAACTACTTGAGTCGTAGAGTCATTTTGTGATGCCATGTTGTATTGCACATATCGAGCATATTGTGTGTATGTTATTGAAATGCTTGGTATGTGTGGGATCTGACTATCTAGTTGTTTATCTTTAGTAGCCTCTCTTACCGGGAAATGTCTCCTAGTGTTTCCACCGAGCCATGGTAGCTTGCTACTGCTCCGGAACACTTAGGCTGGCCGGCATGTGTCCTTCTTCGTTCCTGTGTCTGTCCCTTCGGGGAAATGTCACGCGATGAATACCGGAGTCCTGTTAGCCCGCTACAGCCCGGTTCACCGGAGTCCTGCTAGCCCAGTGCTACAGCCTGGATTCACTCGCTGATGACCGACACGTTCGATGCTGGGTCATGGATGCCTGTCCCTGTAAGTTTGTGCCACTTTGGGTTTACGACTAGCCATGTCAGCCCGGGCTCCTTATCATATGGATGCTAGCGACACTGTCATATACGTGTGCCAAAAGGCGCAAACGGTCCCGGGTAAAGGTGAGGCGACACCCGTGGGAATACCGTGCGTGAGGCCGCAAAGTGATATGAAGTGTTACATGCTAGATCTATGTGGCATTGAGTCGGGGTCCTGACACAAAGCCACATAAATAGACAGGAGGCACCAAGAACAATGTTCTCGTCACAAAACCATCAGAATGATTCCAAGATACCCGCGTGATCCTAAAAAAAATTTGAGTGAAATTTGAGGAGAGGAAAGACAAAACATCTACGTCAGGAGACCTCACCAGAGCGACGAAGGGACTGAGGAGTAAAAAGAATCCTACTCTCCGATATATATAATCCTAAGACTCAAAATAGTTTTTCTTCTAGACTCAACAACGGCCAACAATCAAGGGGGCTCTTAGGGTCGGTCGAGGCTCTGGTACCAACTTGTCAGGCCCAATATGCGACCCTATCCAAAAGGAACTCGAAGGTCCCACCAAGGATAGACCCACATATTGACACGCTTTTGCAAGGTGGATATCATTACATCAACATTACATAATAGATGGGGATACATACATAAGGCATACAATGCCACATGAATACAACAATACAATACATCAAAGATTCATCCGACTACGGATGAATCACAAACAGAAACTCAAACGACATCCACCCTGCTAGCCCAGGCTGCCGACCTGGAACCTATCCCCTGATCGAAGAAGAAGCAGAAGAGGAACTCAACGCAAGCAAACATCGCTCTCGCGTCATGATCATCGCATGAACCTGTACCTGCAACTGTTGTTGTAGTAATCTATGAGCCACGAGGACTCAGCAATCCCATTACCATGGGTATCAAGACTAGCAAAGCTTAAAGGGAAAGGAAGGGGTAAAGTGGTGAGGCTGCAGCAGCGACTAAGCATATATGGTGGCTAACATACGCAAATAAGAGCGAGAAGAGAGCAAGCAGAACGGTCGTCAACTAGTAATGATCAAGAAGTGATCCTGAACTCCTACTTACGTCAAACATAACCCAGAAACCGTGTTCACTTCCAGGACTCCGCCGAAAAGAGACCATCACGGCTACACACGCGGTTGATGCGTTTTAATTCGGATCTGGTGTCAAGTTATCTACAACCGGACATTAACAAATTCTCATCTGCCTATAACCGTAGGCACGGCTTTCGAAAGATTATACCCTGCAGGGGTGTCCCAACTTAGCCCATGATAAGCTCTCGCGATCAACGAAGGAATAGACCTTCTCCCAGGAAGACCCGATCAGACTCGGAATCCCGGTTTACAAGACATTTCGACAATGGTAAAACAAGACCAGCAAAGCCGCCCGATGCATCGACAATCCCGATAGGAGCTGCACATATCTTGTTCTCAGGGCAACACCGGATGAGACAGGCTACGAGTAAAACCAGCCCTCGAGTTTCCCCGAGGTGGCCCCGCAGGCGGCTCGGTTCGGACCAACACTTAGACAAGCACTGGCCCGGGGGGGCTAAAATAAAGATGACCCTTGGGTTGGCCGACCCAAGGGAAAGGGTAGGTGGTGGTGAGGCAAATGGTAAAACTAAGGTTGGGCCTTGCTAGAGGAGTTTTATTCAAAGCAAACTATCAAGGGGGTCCCATAAATCACCCGACCGCGTAAGGAACGCAAAATCCGGGAACATAACACCGGTATGACGGAAACTAGGGCGGCAAGAGTGGAACAAAACACTAGGCAAAAGGCTGAGTCTTCCACCCTTTACCAAATATATAGATGCATTAATAATATAAGAGATATTGTGATACCCCAACCAAAATCCTGTTCACCATGGAGCAATCTTCAACTTCACCTGCAACTAGCAACGCTATAAGAGGGCTGAGCAAAGCGGTAACATAGCCAAACAATGGTTTGCATAGGAAAGGTGTCAAAGGTTAGAGGTTCATGGCAATATGGGATGGCTTAAAGAGCAAGTGATAGGTATCGCAGCATAGCAATAGAACGAAGAAACTAGCATAGCAATGATAGTAGTGAGATCCAGGGTAGCGGTCATCTTGCCTGAAATCTCGCAAGGAAGAAGAACGAGTCCATGAAGAAGATGAACGGATGAAGCCACGAAGATGAACCAAGCGTAGACGAACGAATCCTCACGATCGCAACGAAACAGGAACTATCGAAAAGAAGCACACAACAAAGTAAACACACCACACATGAACAAGGCATGATGCACGAACAAGCATGATGCATGACAAGACTACATGAAACTACTCATGGCAAGAGATGATGCAAACAAGAACAACACATCAAGGCAAGTTTAAATGAGGCCGGGAACAACATATAACAAATCCGGTAAGTTCTCATATGCATATTTCGAAATTGGTCCAGATCTGAATAAACCTTATGTTCAAGTTGTTAAACATCAAGTTAAGATGCACAACGATGATCTACACGAGATTCTAGTCAAGTTACATATAAAGTTCAATTAGTTCGGAGCTACGGCCTAGAAGATATGAGCAAAACAAGTTAAACATGGCATTGATGTGAAATGCACCCAAACATCAAGTAAACACCTCAAAACAAGGATGCAACATGATAATATGAAACTACATGCAAAATCAAGCAAGTTTCATATAAAGCACACTCAAAACGGAGCAACGGTTCAACACACACACATGAAACAAGTTAAAAGGACAAGCTGTCCAAAACAGCGACTAGGCATATTGCAAGCATCAAAACAATATACTACAGCACCCCAACATGAGAACAAGAGGCATGGACATGATGTACAGGTAAAGCACAACAAAACATGAACACTGAGCTATCTCCAGAAATCACTAGAACATGCTCAAACACACATGGTAAGATTGCAAGTTATTACAATTTCAGACTTTGCAGAAAATAACATCACGATGCAATGTTGAGAGCTATCAAATGACATGTTACAGGAACTTATCATGGAAAACAAAGGCATGGCATGAATCTACTAATTGCATAGAAAAAGAGTCCCTTACTGACCATAAGCCAAAAAGGATCATAAAATATAATGGCACCCACGTAAACATAGCAAGTTTTTATTACAGATTCATACATGGCAGGAACATAAATATGAAGGCATGTTAATGAGCTTGTGCAACTCACTACAGAGCATAACATGGCATGGCAAGGCACCCAACAGTAAGAAGGCATGTTTGTGAAGCTAAGCATGGCAAGAGCAAGGTCATAGGGTGCATGGATCACTAGGAAAACACATGGAAACAACTGAACTTAATGTAAACAGGCTGACAGCAACATTTTCAAGCAATTTTGGAGCAAGATATGAACAAGCTACAGCAACCTATAAATGCAACCAGGGGCATGGATGGATAGAGGATGACATGTAGATCAAAACATGTTTATAGAACATCTCCAGATTATGCATCGAATGACTAGTAGCAACATGTTTACATGGCATCAAAATTACAGCAGAACAGTGACTAAAATCAGCATCATCATGATGCCTAGTTTACATGCTTGTGCTAGTCACCACATTGATCACAAAAATACATGGCATACACCTCTGTAAAGATGGCATGGCATAATACAAAACACATGTAGACATCAACCTCATAGGATGCACACATCAATCATGCCAAAAATGACAAAAGAGCTCGTTCTGATAACAGACAGCAGAAAACATTATGAAGCACTCTTACGACGATGATTCAGGCATCAAGATGACCTCAAATGAATATGATGCAATGAAATGAAATGATGTACTCTTCGAGACGAACAAATTGACATATTACACGCACGAAATGGATCTATGGATGCAGGGTTACAACAGGTCAAACATGGCATGATAATTACTCAAATCTGGGACTTAGCCGAATTTCGGGAAAAAAACGGAGTGAGTGCAGATTAGCTAAATAACGCTGTGGGCGAGGGATAGGCCGACGGGGGCGCTCACCTTGTGGGCTACGGCCCAGATCAGTGGAGCGGGCCGGCGCTGCTGATGGCCGCGGTTGGGCCGGTGGAGAAGGGGCCCACACGGACGGCGACGGCCCACGCACGGGATGGAGGGAGGCCAAGGTGACCGACGGCGATGGCGCGACGGCGGGGCGGAGGAAGAGCTCGCCGGATCCGCCTGATCCGGGCGAAGCAGCGGCAGGGTAGGTCCGGAACCGGCCGGATCTGGGCACGGCGGGTCGAGGGGCGGCCGGAGCAGGCTTCTCCGGGGTGCGGCGGCTATCTGCAGGGAGAGAGAGAGCTGGTGAGGGAGAGGGAGAGCAGAGGAGAGGGAGAAGAAGGCGGGGCGGCACCGGACAACGGTGGTCACCGGCGGAGGCGCGGCCGGGCGCGGAGGCGGCGGCGCGGGAAGAG
>NC_057807.1:134297920-134382866 GCF_018294505.1 Triticum aestivum
ATCCGGGCCCAGCGGGTCGCTGCGGTGGTGGGAGGAGAGAGAGGGTGAGGTGGCGGCGCGCGGTTGGAGGAGAGCGGCGGCGGGGTGACGTGGCGGCACCGGATTGGCCGGGACGACGTGGAGGCTGGACATGTCCGGCGGGGTTGGACATGTCCGGCGCGCGAGGGGAGCGGGGCTAGGGTTTCGTCTGCGATTCGATCCGTGAATTTCGGGGGAAGGGCATATTTATAGATAGAGGGAGCTAGGAGAGTCCAAATGGAGCACGGTTTTCGCCCACACGATCGTGATCGAACGACCGAGAGCATGGAGGGGAGTTAGATGGGTTTTGGGCCACTTTGGAAGGGGTGTTGGGCTGCAAAGAGAGAGGGGCTTTACGGTTACCCGGTTAACCGTTGGAGTACCAAACGACCTCCAAATTGCACGAAACTTGACAGGCGGTCTACCGGTGCTATACCAAGGCCACTTGGCAAGACTCGGTTCATTCCGAGAATGTTTAACACCCACTCACAACGAGAGATAAAAGGGGAACGCCGGAGGGCATAGGAGTGTCGGATCGCGAAACGGACAACGGGGAAAATGCTCGGATGCATGAGACGAACACGTATGCAAAATGAAATGCATATGATGACATGATAAAATGCAACACGCAAGCAAATGACATGGCAACGACGGCGAATAACTGAATGACACCTGGCGCATCGGATCCGGGGCGTTACATTACAGTATGAGCTGCTTTTTGTTGACAAAGAAGGTTTGCAAAAGCTTGAGTTCACCAATGGAAAAGTATTGGTGGAGTAGTTCTATTGATAAGAAGTCAATGCATTGGCTATCGTGGAAGAAGTTAACTGAGCCAAAGATTAAAGGGGGGACGGGCTTCTGAGATCCCCACCTCTTCAACCTCTCCATGTTGGGTAAACAGGGTTGGCGCCTCCTGACGCACCCTAATTCCCTATGTGCTCGTGTACTCAAGGGTAAGTACTACCCGAATACAGATTTTCTGCACGCCACAGTACCAGCCCGAGCATCAAGCATTTGGCGAGCAATCATGGATGGGCGGGAAGCGTTGCACACTGGGATGATTCACAGAGTAGGGGATGGTTCGTCGATCTCTATCTGGAATGACCAGTGGATTCCAAATACGGTATCTCTGAAACCAATGGCCCGCCTGGGCAGTGCGCCCCTTGACATGGTTTCAGACTTGATTGACGCTTACACGGGCGGTTGGAATATAGAGCTAGTCCGCCAAAACTTCCTTCATCCGGATGCCGAAGCAATATTGAATATACACTTGCATTTGGGAGGAGGAGAAGACTCCTTGGTGTGGGCTTTTGAGAAGTCAGGAAATTATACTGTTAAATCAGCGTATCGCTCTCTAGTGACCCGGAACAAGCTTCACACTCTAGGGGAAGGGACGATTACGGATGCTTCATCTTCAAACAAACAGTTATGGACCGCACTATGGAAGCTTCATGTGGTGCCGAAGGTTCGAGTGTTCTGGTGGAGGGTTCTTCGCGGCATCCTTCCTGACTCTATGACTTTGAAGCACAAACACATAAAGCAAATTGGACGGTGTGATATCTGCAAGGCGATGGATGAGACGTTAATGCATGCGCTCATCTCATGTACGCATGCCAAATCTTTTTGGGCAGCAACTCGTGATCGGTTTGATATACACCTGCCGAGCCTGCGTCCGGACACTTGGGCGCGTGACATACTACTGGATCAGTTGTTCACAGAGGATGCCAGATGCAAAATCATTACTATCATGCATGCCATTTGGTCCTCATGCAACATATGGACGCATGATCAGGAAGGATATGATCCACCAATGGCCATGAAGTGGATTCATGAAGCTCTCTCTATCTTGGAGCTACCGGAGCGGCGTAGGAGTTCGATAGCTGGGCCAACATGGCGACCACCAGAGGTGGGCTGGATCAAGATCAACATCGATGTATCAGTATTCCCTGATGCCCCTACTGGGGGAGCAGGAGGGGTAGCGCGATTGCACCTTGCGCTGTTGGGCGCCTGGTGTAAGCCACTGCCAGGAGTATCAGATCCGTTCATAGCCGAGCTATTGGCGTTAAGGGAGGGGGTGATCTTCGCCTAGCTTCGGGGATATTCACATCTGATGATGGAGGGTGATAGTTTGGAGCTAGTCACTCTCTGGCACTCGCCCGACAATACTCGCTCAGTTGCGGAGCCTATCCTGAGAGAATTGGAGGACATTGTAACTCACTTTGTTTCTTTCTTGGTTTGGCATGTTAGTAGGGAACTCAATGCTCTGGCTCATCTATGCGCGCAACATGCTTGTGCTCTAGATGTAACGGAGAGCTGGCTAGACCATAGCCCTGATTTTCTTCTTAGTTGCCTTCGAGCAGACTGTAATCGGTTATTGTTAAGTTGAATGAAGTCCTAAATTCGATGCAAAAAAAAAGAATGCTTCTGTTCGGGTCCGGTTATATAATGTTGGGCCGGGTGAAGTCTAAAAAACCGTGAATTGATACAACCCTTTGAAATTGAGCCTCGACATCCAAATGCC
The DNA here is from genome assembly GCF_018294505.1 of Triticum aestivum. Taxonomy (NCBI): domain Eukaryota; kingdom Viridiplantae; phylum Streptophyta; class Magnoliopsida; order Poales; family Poaceae; genus Triticum; species Triticum aestivum. The sequence continues at coordinate 134,300,460 of NC_057807.1, forward strand.
TGAAATTGGTATCCCGGTAATTCTGATTCTATGCATGTCAGTTCATGTTTAATGCATCGGGAGAAGGACTATCCCAGTTGGGATAAATCTCTACTCTCACCGATTGCACGGCCCGCACGTCATATTCATCTTCCTCCTCCTGTTATCTCTATCTTTCTTGTGTAACCCGCTTCTCACTTCTTCAATTCATGGGGCGCCATGGCGGCGAGCATGCTACCTGCGTCAGCGCCAGGAACTCCTGCCCGCATGCCCGCGACACCAACTCGTTGTTCGGGATGCTCTCCGGCTGCTCACTACTCGCCTCCCATGCCCCTCATCGCCGATGCGCTGCCGGCGTCAACGGTTGCAGCTGGCTCTACAGCTTGCTGTCCACAGCCATGCGTGCGTAGATGCAAAGAGGTGCTCTGCTTGGCACTCTCCTGTGTGTGGGTGTTATAAAGCTGCGACGGTGGCCGATAGAAAATAGAAATCGAGTTGTGGCTGCTAAGTGTCTTTTCTTTTACGCTCACACGTCTGGGCTGTCTCATTCCCTACCGATGTGCGCCCCCAAGATCATCGTCACCATGGCAGGAAATAGAGTCTGTTGGAGAGCAGCAACAGATCAACACCCCGGATTCTACTATCCAGCGCTTGTTAGGATGGTATTGGTACATCAATTTACGACCTCTTCTTGCGCCATTCACTACAAAAGATGGTGAGCCGAGCTTGGCGGGAAGTGGTTTGAGCTGCATCGCTCGTCTCAGGAGTCGACGTCATCACCATCGTGAATCCTTTGCTGACATTATCGTCTAAGTCAGAGCCATGCACATGATCTCCAGCTGACCCAACACCATCGGTCGTTGCCGCCGAGGTCTGTATCTATGCAAGGTAGAGCTGCTAAATCTCTGCTCGTCGTCGCCGAGCTCGCCACTGCCATCTCGCCAAAGGGAAGGAATGGTCATACTGCCCCGCTCAGGGAGCAGCGCCGCCGTCGGCCCTCCTATGGACTCTCCACCACCATGTGCCCCAAATAGGGAAAGCGCACACACAAAGGACCACGATGAAAATGAAAATGACATGTGAGGCAGGGATGGATCGTTTTCCTATGTGCCAAACATGTCTACGGTTGAGATTGATCGGGATTAACAAGGATAGAATATAGACTTCATGGATTTGAAGGTGAAGATTCGTTTTCGACGAGCTCTGCAACGTGAACGTTTAGAATACTGACGTCTGGGTCCAGCACGAGCAGAATCCGAGGGCCCACGTACCGATTCGCTCGCGCGTCATCTCTCCTGGCCGCGACTCGTCCAAACCCCTCGTCGATCCCCCTCAACCCTAGCCGCCAGCGGCGGCCAGATTTTGCTAGTAACAAGTGCTTGGTAGCTTCACCTCCCCCTCCAGCTGCCGCCACCTCCCATCTCCGGCGACGAGCAGGGCAGAGAAGGATTACTAGCTATGGCCTCGGTGGCGCCGGAGGTTGAGAAGAAGGAGGAGGAGGAGCAGGTGGTGAACCCGTGGGAGGTGTCGGCGGGGAAGGGCGGCATCGACTACGACAAGCTGGTCGACCAGTTCGGCTGCCAGCGCCTGGACGCCCCGCTCATCGACCGCATCGCGCGCCTCACCGGCCGCCCCCCGCACCGCTTCCTCCGCCGCGGCCTCTTCTTCGCCCACAGGTGCTGTAAAAGCTTTTGCCTTCTCAGGCGGCGGCGGGGGTGGAATTGCTGACACAATCTCGGAACCTTTTTGTGTGTGGGTGTGCAGGGATTTGAACGAGATACTGGACATCTACGAGAAGGGGGACAAGTTCTACCTCTACACGGGGAGAGGGCCCTCCTCAGAGGCGTTGCATCTCGGACACCTCGTCCCCTTCATGTTCACCAAGTAAGAAGACTTTGTTGATACACTGTGTTGTTTATCTGGGCAACCCTGCCGAGCAGCAGGGGAGTAGCGTGCATTCTTGGCTAGAACGAACAGCCCATTGTGTCTCCATTGGTTTGAGAACATCAGTTCGGTAGACTAGTGAAATTGATATCTTCTCTGTACTCCTAGTTTATGTGGTGAATCAAAATACCAACAGTGGACTTGCAGAAAACCTTTAGATGAATACCACCCTTGAAATTCGGGAGTTATACATCGCCAATTAGCATGTTTAATACTCCCTCAGTCCCATAATATAAGATCGTTTTGCAAGCTAAGTATTTACCTCCTATCCTTCACATAAACTCTAGCACGTTAATATGCTGCATTTCATAATCTTATTTATGCTCTATACCCTCTAGGTATTATTTGATAAATCTTGCATTGTAATCTCAGTTGTCAGTTCTGGTTGGGTAAGTAACCATTGGCAATGCTCATTGACCATAAGGATCTTTCTTCAGATATTTGCAGGATGCTTTCAAGGTTCCTCTAGTGATACAGCTAACTGATGATGAGAAGTTCCTGTGGAAAAATTTGACTGTAGAGGAAAGTAAAAGGCTTGCGCGTGAAAATGCAAAAGACATTATAGCATGCGGATTTGATGTTGAAAGGACTTTTATATTCTCTGATTTTAATTTTGTTGGCGGGTAAGATTAATATTTTAAATTCTACCCTTGATTGATCTTTTATCTTATGACCTCGTAAATCCTAGACTAGTTTCTATATAAAAATAGTAAAGTAATCCTCTTCTCTTTCTTGCAGTGCCTTTTACGAAAACATGGTTAAAGTGGCCAGATGTGTGACATATAATAAAGTGAGAGCTGTTCCATTGATTACACTATTTGTCTATTTGGCATGAGAGAGCTCAGTAGTTTCTGTTCAAGCATTAACGTTGGCTAATATAGTCCGCTCTTGAATGACAGGTTGTGGGAATATTTGGATTCACTCCAGAGGATCACATTGGAAAGATTAGCTTTCCTCCTGTGCAAGCAGTTCCATCATTCCCTTCTTCATTTCCCAAACACTTTTCTGGCAATGACCAACTACGGTGCCTGATACCTTGCGCAATAGACCAGGTAAAAACATATTTTTGGTACAATTGTCCTGTAAACATAATTTTTGCATAATATTTACTTGCTGGCATAACTAGAAATTATCATATATCTGCTAGCAACTAATTTTAGAAGTAACATTCTGCAAAATTTTCGTGCTTTCCAGAATTGAACTAATAGTATCCTTCTATTGTGTGCATACTATAGATATGCTTATCCATATGTGAAATTTTAAGAGGCTATCTCTGAGTAATTTCATTAAAAATACTGAACTGTTGGTAGATGTTCATGGTTTGTTTCATATCTTGAGTTCCTCATTCAATTCATTTTTCATTCTTCCAGGATCCTTATTTCAGGATGACCCGTGATGTTGCTCCAAGAATTGGTTACCAGAAGCCAGCACTGATTGAGTCAAGATTTTTCCCTGCTCTTCAGGTAAATTTGTTTTCTGAGGAACATGGTTTAAAACTTTATGCTTCACTGCATAGAAGTTCAACATGGCAAAAAAAAAAAGTACATATATGGACAAGGTAGACCTGATGCCCAGGACGTTTATTATCTAAAATCAGTCATTTAATGCCCGACAATTAGGATTTACAGTGAAATGGTTGCTTACATGGTTACATGTGAAATATTCATAGTTCAAAAAAGCGCTAGGCGTTAATTGTGTGTTTTGCCACCGCCTTGCGCTTTACTGAGCAAAGCGCATGCTTATGCGCAATTATGCACAGATTAAGCGTAGTTATGCGCAATGCGTTTTGCCAACGCCTAGAGCCTAGGCGCGCTTAAGCACTCGCTTAGGCGCGCCTTTTTTAACTATGGAAATATTTCAATTATTGGTAATAATAGCATAATTTTTTGTGGAAAGCTTGTTCCTAAGTACCATAATTTGTAGAATTACGAATGTGCCATATTTAGAATTGCGTTAACGAGTGCAAACATAAGAATTTTTTTTTTGTCTAGTGAAGTCGCAATACCAGTCCGATTATGAGAAACACAGTTCCAGTTTGACTGCTTCCAGTCAATTCTTGAACTTGCTATTTCTCCATCGCTGTTTTGAACTTAACAACACTATAACTTCGTTTATGGAGCCCGTGTGCCATTTGTTTTACATTTATTTGCTACATCCTGTTATGGATGGCACTAACTTTAATATCATTGCTTTGGGGCTACTTATATATCTTACAGGGGGAGAACACGAAAATGTCAGCTAGTGATCCAAATTCTGCTATATATGTGACTGATAGTACTAAAGATATAAAGACAAAGGTATGTACTCAACATCGTTTCTTGTATCAGAAAAATTATTTCCGAACAGTTACATGTTTTCAGTTGATCCTTGTTTGTTTGAGAGCATCTACAACCATGATGCACAAGTCTGGCTCCTCAAACATCCGCGACCGCGCCTGGGCATGTCCGCTTTTAGTCCCTATTTGTCCATGCACACAACCATGCCTCTCATTTTCCCCCTATATGTCCGGTCACATGTATATGATTGGTGGAGAGAAAGAAAGAATAAAGAAAGAGAAAAGGTGGTCCGCGGTGGCGAAATCCTACATGGCGCCCTGCCCTGACACGACCAGACATCCCTGTATATGGCTTGGATATGGGGATTTGTGCCCGAGCATATGAGGACAAAGTGGGCGGTCCGGTTGGGTGGCTTTTTTTTCCTTCTCCTGTCCGGGCAGTGGCCAGGACGCTTGGGGAGGATATGAGTGGTCCGTTTGTAGATGCTCTGAAGTGGTTGCTAGATTGAGCTGAGCATGGAATTTGTAGCCTGTAGGTCTTTGTTTTGTACTTCTATTTACTTCCCCATCATTTTCCAGGTGAATAAATATGCATTCTCAGGTGGCCAGGACTCTGTAGAACTTCACAGAAAACTTGGAGCTAACCTTGAGGTACACCGTTTTCCTGTTGTTTTGACACATACTAACAATAAATTGGCACAGGTAAGCAAGCTTTTTTGGCGGCTTGATTACATGTCCTATGCATCATTCTATCATGCATTTTTTTTACTTAAAAGGCAAAACTTAAATTAGAATAAGTAATAATTTCAGTATATCAAGTAAAATTACCAGTTTCATAAAATATGAATTTAGCAACATGCCCTTTGTTTGTAGTTTCGTCATTTATTGAAGCTGACAACATTGTATTTAATTGTAAATTGTGGAGCATTGCATCCTGCAATATTTCTCTAATGTGATGTGCTCCTTGCACAAGACAAAACCAATTGGTAAATTTTAATTGTTGTATTCAGGTTGATGTCTCAATTAAATACCTGAACTTCTTCCTTGAAGACGATGATGAGCTCGAGCGCATAAAGAAGGTAATATTGCAAGATATTAGAACTACACTTTATAGCTACTTAGTTTCCAATTGGGCCGTGCTAATGTTGTGAAACTCAATATCAGGCGTACAAGGATGGAAGGATGCTGACGGGTGAAGTGAAGCAGCTTCTGGTTACGGTTCTTTCTGAGATGGTTGAAAGGCACAAAAGAGCTAGAGCTCGAGTCACCGAGGAGGTATGCAATATCATATGTTATCACATTCATTTGGTCTTGTACATAACAGGAGGCGCGTAGCTGCACTGTGCAAACACTGATAAAAAATAGATTCACACATATGTCTTCTGCCAATTTAACGATGTCCTGTTTACACAGATGGTCGACGCCTTCATGGCTGTGAGGCCTCTTCCCAACATGTTTGGCTGAGCATTGGGTGGGAAGTTCATACCCTTTCTCTGTGGATTTTATTGAATTCCAGGAGCAACATATGGAGTTTCAGGATTTAGTTGTAACTATTAATGTGAACCTGGTCGCTCAATCCTGTATGGCGGCCACTGTTTTTGCAAAATCAGCATGTGATATGTTTGTTTTCAAGCTTGCTCGATCACTGCAAAGATTTCTATTTATTGGAATTAGGGAACATACACATGTTTTCTGGCTGAAACACAGCCTCCTCAAATGATCATAGCACTGTCTCTACAAGCTTCCTTCTGTATTATGGTTATGTCAGTACTACCAAAATACGAGTTTGAAAAATCTGCAGGGCAATACCCTAAGTTGCCAATATTTTTTTGTGATGCCATGTTCAAACACAATCAGAACAACGCTGGGAAATATAACTCAGAAAAAATATACTCCACAGAATGTAACACTTTCAAGTTTCTGAGGCTCTGGCATTTGATCTTGGTAAAAAAAATACTTTCAGTCTTTTCCTTTACAAAATGATTTTCAAGCTTTTCATATAAGCCTCAGTACTGGATTAACCGAAAAATATATATGATCAGAAACCGACCAAAAACGAAAGAATGCGATCCTAGAGAAGAGTCCCCGCTTCAGCGCTCGTCATCTCCATACCACCTCCGGAAGCCCACGCTGCTGGGCCTCTTGTTGCTGCCTGAACCTGATTCGTCAGACCCGCCACCCCTTTCACTCCGAAGCAATTCGAACTCCTTTTCAAGGGTTTCCATTTTCTGCAGCCGTTGTTGAATCTCTGAAACTTCATCCTGCCAATTCAGCAAAGGGAAAACTCGTGTCATCATCATTCCAACCCCAAGAGATCAATGTGAAAAAGGGCCACGGAGTACTCTATATTCCTATTCGACCAACTCATCAAAACCTAGAGCATGGTTTCTGACCCTGTCCTGAAGAACCTTTATGTACCTCGAGTTTGGAAGCCCTCGCTGCTTCGTCTGAGAGTTGATCACGGACCGACTGGAGTTCCTGCACAGCAGACAGCACATAAAAACTTGATCACATTGAGCTTAGGAAAAATTTCATCTTGCAAATAAGAGAACATATTCCTAACGCACAAATCGACGCTGCATTTCCACCTTGCTATATACTGCGAGGTTTGATACACTGAGGCTTCACCTTTGAGACTCCAATTCAAGCATAAACATATGAAAAATAATGCTGCTACAATGATAACCTATAATTCCATTGAGATGTAGTGATTTGAGTTTGATTTTCTGAAGCTCAGGGCCTTAAATATTTGAATAAGAAATCATAAAAAATAACTCCGAGTAATCTGTATGGAGATTATATTACAGATAACTTCAGCACACAAGTAGTACTGCAGTAGGCGAAGTTATGGAATTTCCTGAAATAATTACGCGAGTGTGGTATATCTTACCTTAGTAAGCTCCGCATTTTTGTTCTCCACATCAGCTAGTTCCTTCTTCAGGTTGAAGCTCTGCAGCTTTTCCTGTTCAAGTCTTTCTTCTACCTGGTTCTTCTCACGCTTTACTGCTTGCACCAAGGTTTTGCTGATATCTCCTCCCTTCTTATTCTGAAAATGACAGAGAGAAAAAGCGTTAACCGTGGTTCCAACAAGCAACCACACGCTTAAGATATTACCTTGTCATCTCGAAGTTCTTCAATTTCGAATATAGGTTCCCTGCTAGAATTTACTTCTGCAGATAATGGGGTCATGCCATTTGTCTCCAGTTCATCTATTCGTGAAGATGACACACTTGGTCTGAGACTTGTCTTCAGAGCATAAACCTAGATAAAAAAAATTACCCAGCTAAATAAAAAGGTATAAATCAGAACAATTAAACTGATGACGGAGAAAAAATGCCTCGTTGCTGTAACGTCCACTGTATCCTCCAAATGACAACAGAAAATCTTCTCCATTAATTGTGTGAAGTACTAAGCTCGATCCCTGTGGTGAAGGAGATTATTGAGATCAGCGACAGCTTGGGTGCATAACACCATAGAATCACAATTAACCAATATTAAAAAGACAGTTAGCAGCATGACCGTGTGAACTTCACTATTATGAGATCCTTAAAGGCTTAGACTCATATAACATTGTTTTCATGAATCTAGTTGGAATATTCAATTTGAACTTCTAAACCAAAAGACCCTTTCTCCATTTATCCAAACTCTTACAGAGAGTTTCCAAGTAACTGTGCGGAACATATACATTGTTATGTAAAATTAAAGTTCACATTGCTTTACAAATTGCAAAATAAGAACAAAAATGGCTAACCTCACTTGTAGGGGGTGCACGGCCTTCAAAACTAGTAACAACCGACCATACCAAAGTAGACATGTTAAGCACAAGCGTTTCTGGAACACCTGCAGTGCATTAGGCACATGTGAGTGATAACACATTCATTAGGTTACCAAATAGCGGCAACGAACGGATGCAGTAATGTAAAAATCATAATATTACAACCTTACCTTTCTTACTATTACCACCACCAGTGATAACCCAGTTATCCCCAACCGTCACGCCTGCATGCCCTGCTCTTGGTTCTGGAATTATACCGTGCTGCTCTGGTCTTGACCATCCCATCTGCAATTAACGGTCAGGTGACTGGTTTGGAATTGCAAATGTACAACACTAGCTCTAGAGAGAAGTCTCACTGTTTGCATGTCAAGGAGATATAGATCACTGAAACATGTAGAATGAGATCCCCCACCAAATATCAAGAGATACCAGTCCGCATAGCATGCAGCAGCATGCTCTGACCTTGGAGAAGGAGTAGTGCCTCTGTAAAGAAATAATTGTCAGATAATCAATCCTGCACCTCAAAGCAGAGCCGGCTTAATGCGTTTACTGCAAGTTTTATTTCATGCTCTAAACAAAGTATAATAATTGCCAACTACAAGTGACACGTGCTATAGCATTTTCACATAACTTTGAATTTTATTTCTCCACACACACACACACACACACACACACACACACACACACATATATATGGTAGAATACCCATCTAAGAACTTTTTAACTTCATTTGTGCAATTTTAACAACTCAGCTCCATTTTGTTTAGATCGATCAAACCAAATCCTCAGAACTTACGTGCTCTCAAATTCATCCCAAGTCATGGTTTCAAGATCAAGAACGTGCAGGTCATTCAGAAGAGACCTCCCACCACCTTCACCTCCAAACACAACTAAAGTGTCCCCAACACGAGTTACTGATTGACCACCACGTGAGCTCTAAACAAAAAGGAAAAGTACCATAAGATACATATTGACCAAAAAGAAGCAGCCTTCAGGGAAAAGGGGTGGAAACTTGCGACCCAATAGAACAGCATAAATACAGATTAAATATACATACCGGTGACTTCCCATAAGTACGCAAAATTGACCAAGTGCAGGTTTGCGGATCAAACTCCTTTACTGTACAACATTGAGTAAAAAATATTGAGTTCTGGCATGACAAGATAAGAAGAGATAAAAATGAGCGATGTATTAGGCTAACCACTGAGACTCTCTGTATGCTCCCTGGTGTGTCCTGCAAGTGAGAGAATCTTGTTTCCGGATGGAATCTACAGGGATTAGAAGACAGACACAATCTGATAACGTTATAATTACAACCATTGGAATGTAATAGCAGTTTCACATCACTGATAACTAGAAAGAGTACTTGATGATTACCAGTGAATGACCAGCACATGGAGCAACAGAAGCTGGTTCAGCTGATTCTGATTGAACTTTAGCTTCTAGCTTTGACCATGACAAACTTTTGAAATCCAGAACCTTCAATGAAAGAAGCATTCCATTGTTAAGCTGCGTGCCATCGTCAGAAATATAGGACCAGGGGTTAACCCCCGAGGCAACTATCTATGGAAATCTAGGGCTCAACTAAAGGAGTAACAGTTCCTCCATAGAAATTCAATGACAAAAAATACAGGTAACATAACTGAAGGCACAAGCAGCCCCTTCCACAGAGAATCATAATGACTAGTGTACCTGAATGTCACCAAGGTAACGGCCATTGTGGTTTCCACCAAAGACATACATTTTTTCCTGAACTACGGCAGCTCCGTGCTGCAGAAGATAATTGGAGCCAGCATGTGAGAACCATCAAGTGAAAATTGCCCAGCACAAGATCAGAGGGTATAACAATAATTAAATGAAATAAACACAAATAAAGACCTTGTATCGAGGTTTCGGGCGCTGTCCTGGGACTGAGAGAGGCGTCCACTGATCGTAAGCGGCCACAGAGCAGAGGCCTTCCATGGTGACCTCCTTGTCCTGAACATCAACCATCTTGTCGTTCTCGTTCTCCGCCACGACTACTTTAGGCTCTTGAGGTTTAAAATGCAGTGGTTCTTGTATGCTCTGGCAAGATGAGAAGGAAAAACATGGTTGAGACATTACAAATCAGCCATGATCAATTTACTCGAAGAAGATTAGCACAAGCGCTCACTAAGTGGCATCACTAAGCAGGAGAGAGACGCCACGCCGCCAAAAGTTGGGATCACGAGTTAGCACGCAGCCGAGCGAAGCCACAGCCATTCACTGAGCCCATGTACTAGTAGTGATACAATTGCGAGCAACTCACCGGCATCCCTGGCAGCAGGTGCTCCAAGTCGAAGGTCCCGTGGATCCCCCGCTCGCGTCCTCCGGGATCTGGAGGAGGCGGGGAGGGCCGCGGCCCGTGGAGGCTTCTAGAAGGTTCGAGATCTGGACAGCACACTAACGTCGGCAGAAGCTTCTAGAAGCCTCGAGATCTAGCGGGGGGAGAGGCGGAGAGTGGGAAGAGGACCGCTGGCCGCTGCTTTCCCCCTCCGGCGACCCGCGCAATGGGAGATGACGAGGGGGAGCGGCGTGCCTCGTGATCGGTGCAGATGGATCAAAGATCGGGGTCGCAGCTCGCAGGGACCGTTTGATTGCGACGGAAGCTTCCTCCACATCTGGTGGGTCACTTCAAATGCGTGCACCGTGCAGTGAAGCTCACAATTTCTTGCCAACAATATTTGTTTTCTTCTGATATATCTCTTTTTAAAGACAAATTTGTAAACTGAACAACAAATATTTTTCTAACTACAATCTCTGTGCATGATTTATTTTTACATGTAGGACACGTCGATTTGCCACGTCACAACTGACCCATAACACGAAAAAAGTAAATAAAAAAAAGACGCTCATCTTTATTTAGGCAACACGGCAATGTACGGTTTCCAGTTTCCATCATCATCTCAGGCTTTCAGCTCAGCAGCAGCAACAACAACAAGAAAGAAAAGAAACCTACGAAAACACTATCAAGAAACTTGTCTGTCCAGTTGTCCTCTACGCAACTCATTTTGGGAGCATGAACAATCTCCACCATGTTGACAGATCCGCTCAAAGGTCCCGCCGTTCGTCTTTCTTTTCGATGCCTTCATCCTGCGGCAACGAGACAAACTGCACGATTCCATGGACCACGGAGGCTTCGACTCTGAACCTCAAGGCGATCTGGTCCACGCTCATCGGGCCGCGGTGGCTACTGGACTTTCCTTGGTACAGCAGGATGATCTCCTGGATGTGCCCGACGTTCAGGGTTCCTGGAGGTAGCTGCCTGCTCTGCCCAGGTTCGGCTTCGGATGTTCTCACCTTAGGAAGCGGCCTGTTGTATCGCTCTACGACGGAAGCCTGCAAGCACAAGCCTCTGGTTACTTTTCCCCAAAAACTAAAGAAAGTTCAGACTCAATAGAATGATTATTCAAGTTCAGTTCTTTATAGGTTTATATGCAGTGCAATGCAATAAAATCATCAAGGATACTATGGTACTTTAGCCCAGGGAGAACAATGTAAAAATCACACGACTCACTTCACCCATTTCTGGCTTTCCTCCAGGCTTAGTAGTGATTCTCCCAACCATGTGCTTAAGCATGTCATCATAACTTGGATCACGTTCTACAAGTACACCATGGGCATCTTTTGTTGATGGTGTAACAGCTGCAGTGCATTTTCAGCAAGTAAATATATCATAAACTGATAAATGAAACATTGACAATAGCAATTTCAAACCTATTGCATGGTCACAGTGCTTTGGTAAATGTCAATAAAGCTTGCACTGAGACAATGTCAAAATCAAGATGGTGATGTATCCCATAAGCTTATTTAGGAAAAAAAGAACTATGGTTCCATTGGACACAAGCAAAGAAGACACAACTTTTCATAAGGGGCATCAGTTCTTTGCCAGCTATTATCATGCAGAGTAAAGAAGGGGTATAACAGTCCCCCGCAAAAAAAGGGGTATAACAGCACATCAAACTTTACACGTTCTTGACTATGCTGGTAGCATTCTTCCATCAGTTTTCACGGCCAAGAAAATTATGATAGAATGAAGCCTACTACAATAGCCAAATCAGCTCAAATACTGAGTTATTACTCTGAACTCCCTGGCGCTCCATAATCCAAATCAACTCAAATATTAAGGAGTTATTACTCTATTCTTGGCTCCAATTGAAATCATTACCCCATCACAAAGAAACGTGTCGCATTTACAAGTCATGTCACCCTTATAGTTAAATTTTTTATATATGATGAAATTCACAGCCTACCAAATAAAATAATTAATTCTAGAAAGGGTTTACGCATTTGTGTGTACCTAGTCGAACCTAGGCAGTAAAAAAAATTCAGGCGCCATCTCCCGAGAGTTACAGGGAAATTGACTGGATAGTGAGAGCATCTACAACTTGACCCCCCCTCCCCCATACGCCCGGGCGACCCGGTCAAGAAATTGGCACCCAACCAGAACCCCTATACCCAGCCAAAACGTTCGGAACTCCCCAAACCCAGCCCATATTTGGGGAGGATATGGGGAGGCCCGGACGCGCCTGCCATGTCAGACTGACTGGTGGGACCCACGCGGAAACCCATCAGTCCACCAGGAGGTCACTGGTCCGCATTCATCGCACTGCTCCAGCGCACCACCCAAGGGGCCAAATCCGGCTATTTAAGCCGGACGGCAAGGCTCAACCCTAGCCATCCCCATTTCCTTCCTCTCCCTCCAGTCCACGTCGCTACCGCGATCCAGCCTCCCTCTCCCTCTCTGCTCCGACCTCACCGTCCGCCAGCCACCATGGTCCAACGCAAGCTGGCCTACTACAAAATGTTGACCCCGGAGCATCGAGCGGAGACCTGGGTGGAGATGCGCATCGTCCAGACACGTCAGAGCAGGCTGGATTTGGCATGGAGGGCGCACAAGCGCAGTTCGAGCTTGCCCAAGCGGAGGAGGCAACAGAGCAGTGGCCATCCTCAGAGTCCATCCAGTCCGAGCTGGAGGTGGCGGCGAACCGCCGCTTCATCCACGCGGCCGACGTGAAGCATGAGAGCTCTTCACAGATGAGGACAACGAAGAGGAGACACCGGAGTTTCTTCACGCCGCCAATGACCATGAGGCCGGCGGCTCCGGCAAGGAGGTCATTGACATATCCGATGACAAGTAGCTAGTTTGTAGTTTGTTTTTATGTACGTAGATCAAATGGACGTTGCATGGAGGTTGTATAGAAATGAGGATTTGGAAATGAGGAGTGTGACTACAATGAGTGAAAAATGAGGTGTCACCGGGCACTGTCCGCGGATGCATCCGTGCACATTTAGGGGCTCACTTTTGTTAGTTCCAGTTGTAGATGCTCTGGGTTCTTCACACTTAAATCCATCAAATGCAACAGCTTACCAAATTCTATGATCAATAATGTCATGAACAAACTGTGACAACAATTTTGGATAGACTGTTCACGCCCTGCTGCACTCGGGCGGAAACAATAACTTGCTGGCAACTGTGCTATTCAGTGTCAGAAAACACCCGACACAAAGTTAACGGACATTCCTAGTTTTCTTACATAGTGTGATCATGCCGATAAATTCTAAAACTATACGAATTGGCTGACTTAACCCAATATATAGCCCATGCTAATTGGTCATGGTTGGTTTCAGTTCGTCAAATCCAAAGGGATCACAAACCTGATTTGCAGAAATCCACATGCCACACTTGATTAGATGAAACAGTGCCCACTACCTACTTAAGCATGTCGCATTTCAATTCAACAGTCTGCACATGATCTTTGTGAGCAGGATTCCCCAAAAAAGCACCAAGGATCATGAACTAGCCCAATATGACAAGAAAATCGGAGCATTTGTGCCAGGTCAAGAACCTAAGGATATCCAGGCATCATTTACCAGGAACAAAGCTACACGGCAGCGGTAGTTGTGGTGGCATCAAGAACCAACAGCCAGGTCGAATGGCACAGCAAGCTAATGCTAAGCGAGATCCAAGAAAGAAAGCAGGAGCCGCCGTACCATCCTGTGACACGTCGAGCCGATCTTGGGGAGGACTTCCGCCACCGCCAGCAGCGGCCGCCGGTGCGGCCCGTGGTGGAGGCGGGGGAGGATGAGCGGCCGGGGGCCTCGCCGGGGGCGGAGGCCTCAGGCGCCCCGAGGCGCGGCGCAGGGCCTGGCCCATGTGTCGGCGCCGGCGAGAGGGAGCGGTGGCTCCGCGTGACGAGCTTCGTCGGCTGTTTTCCTTTTGAGGCGTGGAGGCTTTTCAGCCCATATACGGTTAGCGGGCTTTTACACTGCGAGCGACAGTGAGTGCAAAATGCTTGGGATGTATCCCATGAACCTTATTAAAAAGAACCTTATTATTGATCAATAAAGAGAAGTGTGTTTAGACTAAAAGAAAGCAAAATGCTTGGGATTTTCGTTGCCAACCGCCATTTTGAGGCAAATGCAATGAATTTCAACAGCGTTTCATACATGTGAAAACAAAATTTGACAGTGTTTGTGACCTGTGGACCCACAAGGCCACCTCAAGAATTTCACCAGGAAGGTGCAAAATCAATTCAAGGTCAAGCAGATTCGAAACCATAGTGGAAGTTCAAGTACACAACATCGAAGACTTCCTTGACAAAGAAAGAGTGGTTCCCGAAAACTTACAGAACAAACCAAAATAGTGTAGTGGAAAGAAAGGCATAAATTTGATTGACATAGCGAGAACAATGCTTGATGAGGATAGTACTCCATGACATTTAGCGTCAAAGCGGTAAACATCACTACAGGAAAACACATGTTGTTGAGTGTGGACAAAATCATTGTTTTGACCATTTGATGAAAGTTTAGCATGATTTTGATACATGTTTGCAAGTTTTTCAGATCCGACCCTTTTGCTACCGCCATACACTCCGGCGGTAGAATATATGGGCTACCGCCATGACCAACGACGGTAGACTTCTGGTCAATGTTAGCTGTCAAAGATTTTTTTTGACTATAAACAGTAGGGTAAACACCCCACTGCAACTTTTATTAATTAATAACCTAAGTAAAGTAGTCTTAAGGGCTTGAGGTAAGCCCTCGAACAGAAATAAAGAAAAGAAAAAAGACATGAAGAGAAATCTAGAAAAAAAAGGTCTACAACAGGAAAAAAGAAGAGAAAGAAAAAGAAAAGAAAGAAAGGAACAAAAAGAAAGAAAAAAGTTTACAACAAAGTATCCAACCAGGTAGAGAACTACCTCTCATGCTTCAGTTTTATTCTATATTTCAGCAATTTTAGCTCCTCCAAATATATGAATTTCCATCCCTGGAAAGTTGGTGTAATATTCTCAAATATCTTGTTATTTCTGGTTATCCAAATGGCCCATGATCCCAGAATGATGATCTCCATAAAGAATAGACAATGCGGCTTATTTTTCAGATCTTGAAAAGTTTCCAGAACTGATAAATTTGGAGTTCTTGTAGGACAAATGTAATCCCAACATTGCTTTGCAAAAGAGCAACCCCAAAATAAGTGATGTAAAGTTTCTTCCTGTTGACAGTCTCTTACAACACAATTGTAAGCTTCTAAAACAAAGTTCTTTCTCCTGAGCAGGTTCCTTGTATTCACTCTATCATGAAGTGGCTTCCAAAAGAAAACCTTGTGTTTTGGCTGACAGGAACATTTCCAAATCCAATTGAAGTGTGGGGGAGCCTGCTTGTGTCCAATCAGCACTTTGTAAGCCTTGATGGATGAATAAAATTCATTTCCCCAAATGTAACTCCAAGTGTCCAGAGAGTCTATATACTCAGATTGTTTTGTATAGATGCATATATCTTCCACTTGTAGAAATTCCTCATAGGCTTCAGTTGTTAGTGGTAAATGAAACAAGTCCTGGAGGTATTCAGTGTTGATTACTGTTTGGACAGTTATTTGTGGGTTTCTGACAAAAGAGTGAAGGTGATGGTATTTGTGTTTGAAAATGGCTATGTGCCACAGGTCATCCCAGAACAATGATGTCCTACCATCTCCCACATTACATCTTGCTATTGCTTTGTATTGGTCCATGAGAGCCAGGTTTGATTTCCACCAAAAAGAGCCAATCATATTATCTCCTGGAAGTTGCCCATCAGAATAATAAGTTTCCCAGATTAAATGTACCCAAGGTATATCATGTCTATTGAAGAACTTGTGCAGGTTCTTCATGAGAAGGGTTTTGTTTTGAGTGTATATAATCCAAGATTCCCAAACCTCCCTGACTTTTTGGTCTGCAGACTGTGTGCCAGGCCACCAAAGATGGTATTCTATCCTCCATGTCAGAGCTCCTCCAGAGACAGTGTCTTAAATATTTGATAATCTGCTTCTTAATTGTTATGGGAATATCCAAACAGCTCATGAAGAAGACAGATAAAGAAGAAAGAACTGATTTTACCAACAGAACTGTCCCTGCTTGTGTCATGAAGATGGAAATGCCAGCAAGTCTCTTTGCAATTCTGTTAACTAGGGGAAGACACTGTCCACAGTTGGTTTATAAATTCCCAAAGGTAGCCCCAGATATGTAAATGGGAATTGCCCCCTAGCACATTGCAGTGTGTTTGTGAAGATGTCCACTCTAGCTTCCTCAATGTTCAGAGGTACCATTATTGATTTGGCATAGTTGACCTTGAGACTAGTTGCTGAGGCAAATGTATCTAAAAGAGCTTTGAGACAAATCAACTGCCTAGCATTTGCTTGCATGATGACCAGAGTATCATCAGCATACTGAACAATTGGGAAGTCAGGGCAAGAGATGACCTGAAGTGGAGATTTGATAAGATATAATCTCATGGCTCTGTTCAAAATAGTTTGTAGCAAGTCAGCAGCTAGGACAAAGATTAAAGGAGAGTAAGGATCTCCCTGTCTCACTCTTCTCTTTATGTAGAATTTCTTCCGAGGCACTCCATTTAATATGACAGCAGAAGAGGCAGTAGAAAAGAGCAGCTGCATCCATGATATCCATTTATCCCCAAAGCCTTTTGCTCTGAAAATCTCAATGATGGCTTGATGTTCAATTGTGTCAAAAGTTTTTTCAAAATCCAATTTAATTGCCAACATTTCCTCCTTTGACTTATGGCACTGATGGATATATTCATATGCCCATCCTAGGCAGTCTTGAATCACTTTGTCCTTGAGAAAACCATATTGGTTAATGTGAACCAATTTTAGTATTATCTTTTGCAGTCTGTTTGCCAGCAGCTATGTGACAATCTTAAGCACCCCATTGAGCAAAGAAATGGTTCTGAAATCATTTGGTGTGAGTGGAACTTCTTTTTTTTGGAAAACATTTGGTGTGAGTGGAACTTCTTTTTTTTTGGAATCAGAGTAATGAAGGAAGTATTTATACTTTCAAGGTTCACAGTACCAGCATGGAAAGCCATGATGAGATTAATAACATCCTCTTTGATAATATCCCATCAAGCTTTAATGAATTCATTGTTGAAACCATCAGGACCTGGTGATTTATCATTTGGTAGATTTTTAACCACCTCTTCAATCTCTTCCTGGGTAAACTTTTCCTCTAATTGTGTGAATACTTGAGGATCAACTGTGTGTTCGTAAAGATCATGGAGATCAAAATGCATTGTGTGACCATCTGATTGGCCCAATCTATCTCGGAAAGCCTCCCATAAAATTGCAGCTTTTCCCTCATGATCTGTAACTTCCACTTGGTCCTTATTCAACAACATTGCAAATTTTATTATGCCTATGATTAATGGAAGCTTTTGTGTGGAAGAACTTAGTGTTTTCATCTCCAAACTTAACACCTTTAATTTTACCTCTCTGCTTCCAATAAATCTTCTGATTATTAAGTACAGTCAGCAAGCACTCCTTGAGAATAATTCTGCAATTGGCCTCAAACAAAGAAAGATTCCCGAATTCTTCAATCAAGTCCCAGAAGAAGATGCAGGCATTTAGATCCTCAATTTGTTTTTTCATGCATGATAGGCTTTTAGCCCACAATTTCAGTGCTCTTCTCAGGTTTTTAAATTTAGCATTAATCTTTTTTGCCTGGTCAGTATAGCCCACTAGAATATTCCAAGCTGCCTGAACCACTTGTTTAAAAGAGTTGTGCTTTAACCAATAGTTTTCAAATCTGAATACCTTGGACTTTGGAATATTTGTGCAAATCTTGATCATGCATGGAAGGTGATCAGAAATAGGTTTTGCCAAAGGTAGAGCCATGAAGTTAGGGTAACTAGTCATCTAGGTTGCAGAGGTAAAGAACAAATCTAACTTCTCAAGGAGTGGAGATTCCTGCATGTTGCTCCAACTGTACTGTCTACCTTTCAAAGGTAATTCAATCAGTCCCAGATTACTGATAGCCTCATTAAATAAAAGCATCTCATTGACATCTCCTCCAGGTCTATTCCTATTCTCAGGTGATCTGATGAAATTAAAATCACCCATGACTATCCAGTCCACCTCATTTGGCATTTGAATATTGCTAAACCAGTCAATAAATTCAATCTTTTCCTCATGTCTGCATGGCCCATAGATGTTTGAGAGAATCCACTTGTTTGCAAAAAATATTACAGGTGAATTGTATGGAAAGAGAAAATTTGTTCTGAAAAAGCAGTTCTCCTGTGAACATATATCCATTCCAAGCACTCAGAATGCCACCAGAGGCCCCAATTGAAGGCAAAAAATCAAATTTGTTAAATCTTTAAGGGCAAAAGTTGTGAATGTAGGCTAGATCAAAATTCTCTCTCTTTGTTTCTTGAATACACACAACTCTAGCAGCACTTTCCTCCACTTTTTTCCTAATAGCCAGCCACTTATCTTGGGCATTAATACCTCTTATATTCCAATTAAGAATGTTCCAAGATCTGTTGCTATTCATTGTTAAACTGTAGGATTTTATATTGCTGTATCAAGGTCCATCCCTTGATAATATCCTGAAGAATGATGGTTTGCTGAAGGAATAGATGGTTAACAAATCTGCTGTGGTCTTGAATATGCAACAACCAATATTGAAGAAACATATGCAACCAGTTCAACATAATCATAAAGGATAACATAGCAACATTCACAGATAGGTAGGTCCCATGAGTATTACTGGAGTGCCAGAGCTCAGTATCAAGCATAGGGAAGAAAGTGATAGCAAACAAAAGGTACCTCTTAGGGCCATGGTTCATCATATTACAAAAGCTGCTAATCCCAAACCCAACATATAGAACACAGACAGTCTGAATATAATAACAAAGCATTATGCTGCAGTAGGGCCTGTAACTATGAGACCGGCCTATCATTGTGCAAAGTTTAGTTGAGCTCCAGATCCTGTGGCCTTGGTCACCTTGGCCACCTCCTCTTGCCCCTTCTTCTTGGGCCTCCTGGATAACTTCTCTTGGAGTTCATCCTCAGCCACCTTAAAGAAAGATTTAGTCAGGTTCTTAACCACTTTATTTTGAATAAACTAGAGGAATGGCATTGCATGGCAAGCAGATTTAGCACCACATGTTTTCCTCCTATATTCATTATTATCTTTCCTAATTCTGTCACTTCTTCTTAGCTTAGTTTCAACCAAAGGCTCTTTCTCCCTTCTTTTCTTGGATTTAGCTTCTCCAGGAGGCAACAAGATAATTTTGTTGGGAGACACCTGCTGCAGAGGGCTACCAGCTCCACTTGAAGAGTGTGCAGCTGGGCTCATCCCTTCATTTTCTTTGCCCATACCCTGCATGATCTCCTTAAAAATGGGAGCCTGTGATGTTATGTAGCCATCAGGTATATGGAAGAGGATAGTTTCTTCATTATCACAGTTGACAGTAAGCAATTTCTATAGATCAGATTTAAGCAAATGCATTGTCCAGCCAAATTTATCTGGTGTCAACAGCAAATGAATTATGAAGTTGAACCAACTTGCTGGTATTTCAATTTTGAAAGTGTTTCTCTCTCCTTGAGTTGCTGGAGCAAAGTTTTGTATCCAGAGATCCAGACCTTCTTCAAAAATTAAGTGAGAACCATCAATAATATCCAGAGCATGTTTCTCAGCAATTGAGTGTATATCAAACATAGGAGGTGAAGCTGTGGGTACGTTTATCCCAAAATTACCTTTGTTGCTGAAGTTTGAGGATGCCCCCCCCCGAGGGATTGGCACATCTTCTTTTCCTTTATCTGTTGTAGACAATGGTTGTGGGAGTGAAGTGTGTGTGCCTTCAACAACAGTGGAAATAGCAGTAGCAGAAACTTGTTCAATTGGGGCATGAGCAGCCCCCTCATTTGTCTGAATCTGCTGCAACTGAATATCCTGATTCATAACAGATGTTTCTCCACCTTCCTTGAGAGGGGATGCCATCTCAGAAGCATGATGAGCAAAATCAGAACCAACTTCTTGCCCTTCAGAAATGGCCTACTCAGCTTCATTTAGATGTAAGTTATTATCCACCTGGTTTTCATCTAACTGAAGATCTTCCTCGTCATCCTCAGCATGGTAAGCCATAGCAATATTCGGAAGTCCCATGGCCATAGGCTGAATTTGCATGCCCTGATTGACCTCTTCACTAGCAAAATGAGTGAGAGAGAGATGGCCATCTGACAGAGAGACAGTTGTGGTAATACTGCTATTTGGGTGTCCATCATCCTACTGTGGGGCCACTGGATTTGGTTGAGGAAAAGCCCAATGCTGCTCATGATCATTTTGCTCTGTTGGTTCCTCCCAGGCATCCCAGCCCTCATTCTGAATATGAACATTGTGCACTGGCAGAGGCTGAAAACCTGGGAAGTCATTTGCATGCTGAGGGACTGGGTGTGGGTCCACACCATTAGGTGGAATAGGATCCTCATCTGCAGGCCCACCACCCAGCATCTCCTCCAAGAGGACCTCAACTGAGCTGGTCCATGATTCTTCTTCAAATCTTTCCCCTTCAGACTAGCTGATACTCTTTGGTATATCAATCAGTTCTATCACATGCGCTTTAACCAGAATTTCCCCCCTCAAAGCATCTTCTCTCTGCCAACTAATAATTCTCCCCCATTTATAAATCGCCGCAGCTATGTCTTCAGTATTGCAAAAATCGAAAGGAACACCAATGAATAGCAACCAACAAGTTCTATTGAAGTTAACCCTATGCCAATTTCTGCCCTCATTGTGTTTAGAAAATGAGATAAACACATCTCCAAATGCATGCGGACTCTGCCTAATGAGCCTGTCACGGTCCTCACATGCATGAACTGGACGTAAGCCTCTCCAAAGGGGCAAGGTTGGATCTCTCTGAACCTAAATTGCGCAGCTTCTTGAAAAAATTCCTCCAGAACCTCTCGGATGTTAGGAAAAAAATACCTCATCAGGGTACGGGTGGATGGATGCAATCGCCCAATCCTCATGCCTTCATGGGCGGTGAGGCAATATGGCCCGACAAACCCCAGTTCTTCGTTCGATTTCTTGTATCTAAAATCCATCTGGCACAAACGGAAGCGGGTCGATGGGAATGTTGGCCATCGGATCGTCCACCGACGAGGCGGCGACCACTACCCTCATCGGCGACGAGGAAGGAGTAGGCGAGCTTGTCGAGGAGGGAGAAGAGGATGTTGCAGAGTTGGTAAGTGCAGTGGAATGCGAGGAGGCAAGCGATGGTCTCGGTTGGAAATTTGGGAATTGGTCCTTTACTAGCTCCATAAATGACGAGACCTGCCTAATCTGTGGTGCCGACCCAAGACAATGAAACCAGGCCTCAAAGGCTCCCCCAGCCCATGCTTCTTCAGGTGGGCTAGAAAAAGAATCAAATTTAATAAACGGCCAAAGCCCAGGAAGATTTGTGTTTGGGCATTTGCGAGCAAAATGTCCCGCGGCCCCGCATGCTTGGCAGACTACGTGTGACGCCCCATGCAGACGTGATGAAACTTGGGGCTCAATTTGTGGCGGAATAACACCGTGATTAGGCTGTGATGAAGTGGGAATAATTGCTTGATTATTGCCATCATGAATAAGCCCCCGATAACCACTCGAAAACTGATCGGCCTCCCTGGACCACCGAGCTGTAACTCCGGCGATCACTAGAGTTAGGATCCACGGCGCGGCCATTCCTACCCACAAGAGTCCATTCGTTGTCAAGCTTCGCATAGTAAGCATGTTCTTCTCTGATCCAATTAGGACCACTGAAATTCCAAAGGCTAAAAACCATCTCAAACTCCTTTTCCACAATTTTACCCGCATTGTAAATCTCAATGCCCACTGACTTGGAAGCAGCAGAAAACTTGTATGATCTCTTCCTCAAGAAACAGACTCTAAAACCTTGAGCATAACCCCCAAACATAGCAAGTAATGAAACACTAACCGTGTGAGCATCAAGTTTGAAGGATACCCTAGAGAATGAAACCACCATGGTGAATTCCTTTTGACGAAAGCCCGGGGAGAAAACCACCGGGTGGCCAAACTTGGATCTCATATCTGCCTGGAACTTCTTGCCACGATCAAAGTTGAGTGCAAAAGGATCCATTGAGGAGGAGCTTGGAGTGGCTGCCGGGGCCGAAGTGGCCACCGGCAAGGGGAAGAGGGGTGGCCGCCGGGGCCGGAGTGGCCACCGACGCAAGGAGAGGAGAGGCTAGGTGGAGATGGCAAGGAGAGGAGTAGCTGTCAAAGATGATGTGGCAAGTGTCTACTGCCATAGGCTTTGGTGGTAGCACCTGGGCTGAATTCAAAGCTATAAATTTTATGTCTTGCCTTATACTAGTGAAGTTTTCTAGTGGACCACTGGATAGCGCTTGTAAGTTTACATTTGTTGATCTTGGGGTTCAGATCTTGCCAAAGGCAAGTTCTTTTGTTTATTTATTTTTGTCCAATAAAATGAACTTTTTTTAATTAATGTTATATATGGATTATTGACAAAAACATTTCTAACTTACCTATAACTAATTTAAAAAATTACCAAAAAGATATGAACATATATTATGGGGTATTTGAGTATGTATTTGCACTTGCCGGCAGGCGCACGGGTATTCCGGTACATTTTTGCCCTTGCAGATCGGTGTATTTGAGTATGTATTTGTATGTATCGATCGGTGCAAGCATTTGGGTGTGTGTTTTGTATGCATCGATTTGGATATTTGGATACGTATTTGCACTTGTCACTTGATGCATAGGTATTCGGGTACATATTTGTATGTATCAGCGACGCATGTATTTGTATGTATCGGTCGCCACATCTCTACCATGAAAACCTGATTGATAGGTGATGTTTCTGGAACACTTGGAACCATCTGTTTCGTGTATGTGCATTTAGTCTTGAAGGTATAACTACACCTAGGCTTCTTCTTTTCTGCGGGAGAAATACTTGTATAACTCAATCACAATGTCTTTACAATCATCATGGACAATCTCCAAAACATTACCATGACTGAGTTAGACGAGATGGGTTTAGGGTTTTGCGTGGGGGTTCTATCCGCCTCACGTCTCACTATATATAGATGATCAAATTACATACGTGTACATGTATAAATACAATATATGCAACTAGACCCTATTTTACATGCCCCCCTCAATCTGAATTACATACAAGGTTCAGGTTGGTTCTGAAGCGGTCTAGCATCTGACGGGTAGCGGGTTTAGTAAATACATCCGCTAGCTGATCATCTGTTGAAATGAACCTGACCTCCAATGCACCTGCAGCTACTCGTTCCCTCACAAAATTAAAGTCAATCTCAATGTGTTTGGTCCGAGCATGAAACACTGGGTTTGCCGTCAGGTAAGTTGCCCCTAAGTTATCACACCACAATAGGGGTGTGCACTGCTGTGTAACTCCAAGTTCTGTGAGAACTGAGTCTAACCAAATAGCTTCAGCTGCGCCATTTGCCAATGCCTTATACTCTGCCTCGGTGCTAGATCTCGAGACTGTAGGTTGCTTCTTTGAACTCCAAGATATAAGATTGGGTCCAACAAACACAACAAATCCACCCGTGGAACGCCTGTCATCAACACAGCCTGCCCAGTCTGCATCAGAGAATATACTGACTCTAGTAAAATGGGACTTATGAATGCGTAGTCTTGTGTCCAGCGTACCTTTGACATACCTCAGGATACGCTTAACTGCTTCCCAATGAATCTCCATAGGCTAGGACAGAAACTGACACACTTTGTTCATAGCAAAGGAGATATCGGGACGGGTGAGTGTCAAATACTGAAGTGCTCCAACTACACTGCGATACC
This sequence comes from Triticum aestivum, assembly GCF_018294505.1. NCBI lineage: Eukaryota > Viridiplantae > Streptophyta > Magnoliopsida > Poales > Poaceae > Triticum > Triticum aestivum. Next base: position 134,324,572 of record NC_057807.1, read on the forward strand.
TGAAAGAGTCATCAGTACTCAACAATGCACCACAGTGATGTGAGAGGCTCTCTCGGATGTAGCAAGAGGAGTGGAAGTGGGCTTGTAGTTCTCCATGTTGACGCGATGAAGTAGATCAAGTGCATACTTCTTCTGCATCGATGTCATGCCCCATGAATGAAAGGATGATTCCAGTCCAATGAAGTACTCCAGCCTACCCAAGTCTTTGATGGGAAAACTCGCAGACAAGGACTGCACAAGGCAATCGACCACAGCAGGTGTAGAACCAGCAATCACAATATCATCAACATACACCAGCATGTATATCTGAATAGCACCATGTGAAAAGATGAACAAGGACGCATCGGCCCTGGAGGCAAAAAAACCAAGCTATGAGAGACGCTTACTCAACCAAGCATACCAGGCACGCGATGACTGTCTGAGCCCGTAGATGGACCTTTGGAGTTTGCACACATGAGAGGGATAACAAGCATCCTCAAAACCTGGGGGCTGCTGCATGTAGACATCTTCGGCCAAAAAAACCATGGAGAAAAGCATTACTCACGTCAATCTGTCGAAGGCTCCACCCGCGGGATACTACGAGAGAGAGGACCAGGAGAACTTTGGCAGGCTTCACCACGGGGCTGAAAGTATCTCCATAGTCGATCCCTTGCTGCTGAGTAAAACCGCGAGCAACAAGGCGAACTTTGTGCTTGTTGACAGAACCATCCGGATGATTCTTGGTCTTAAAAATCCACTTGCAGCCCACAACATTAACACCAGGAGGCTGAGGCACCAACACCCATGTGTTCGTGTGACGAAGAGCAGCAAATTCCTCAGACATGGCGGCACGCCAAGCTGGTTCACCAAGAGCATCATGATGAGAAGACGGTGTAGCGAAGAATGCACACCGGCGAGTGTCGTACCGAACCATGCCATCCGTGTATGCCTTGGCCTTACGCGTATGATCACGGTGACGTGTGACCATAGTATGCCCGTGAGCTGCATCACCGGTAGATGGTGGCAGCGACGACGGAGACCCGACGAGTGGTGTTGCGGCTGAAATATCTTCAGCGACAAGCGACATGGGCTAGGATGACGCGGTGGGCTGGGCCGATCCAGGCGGCGTGGGAGAGCCGGGTGGAGATGGCAGCCCGGTAGACGCGGCTGGCGACCCGGCGATGAACGAAGAAGGCGAGGTGGGCTGGGCCGAACCAGGCGAAGCGGGGGACACGGCGGGTGATAATTATTTTCCACGTAATAAGGAGGCACTTCCTTGCGGCTGACATGGACCCAGCTCTCAGCCTCTCCACGTACAGTACTCTTTCGATGGAAGTCGGTCGTTGACCACATTGACCACGCCGCGCCGAGAGCACCAGGGTGGTGGACGACGGCGAGGCCTAGGAAGGGGACGACGCGGAGCTGGGGAAGACGCGGCAGTGGAAGCCCGCGCGGAGAGGAGTATGAGGGTTCACTGGTTCGGCTGCAGTGTGAGGCTGCCGTCGCCGCAGAATAATAGGGGGTGTGGGTGAGTGGAGGGATGCCCTGGCCAGCTGTGGGAGTAGTAGGGGGCGGTGAGGCCCGCGTGGCAGTACAGCCGGCCACGGGAGGCGGGAGCAGGCGGTCCTGCCGGCGCTACTTTGGAGGCTGGAGCAAGAAGATCAGAGATTGAAGAAACACGACGGCCGTTGGATTGACATCCAACGGTTACGTCTGCTATAATTGTTTGTTGACGTATATAATAACTAAAAAAATCTTGCATATGCGTCAACTTAACAGGCCCACAAGTCAGACCATTCCCTCTTTTTTTAATAATTTATATATAGCTCATTGCAACTTCTTATGCAATTTATTGCAGTCCGTTTTTTTGGTTGGCCAGGGCCAATTTCGCATATTTCTATGGGTTCCAAACTATTTTTAGTACCGAAATGTCGAGCCAGATTTAAAGTACTTTGAAGATATATTTAAATTAGGTTAATGCCGGTGAAATAGGAATCTGAAAATGTGATTTTTTTTAGAAATTATAAAGTAATTGCCAATTTGTCATCTGTTTTTATATTTACAACCCATTTCATATTACTTTCAAGATTTGCAGGCGTCTTGAAAGAGTTCCAGCTCATCAGGGCGTAGAAAAATAAGTAGGTCTGGATTGGGTATTCTTCAGAAAAAATAAACTGGGCTCATTTTCACAAAGAAAAAATAGCTGGGCTTGTCACATGGTGACCATAAAATATAATCCTGGGCTAGACGGGCCACAGCCCAGTTCAAACCCTGCTCCGTCTCAACAATAACAAAAAAAAAATACTGCTCGAGCAGCTACGTCCCAGGTGTCAGCCGATCTTGTGCTATTCTCTTGTCTATTAACTATATATGCTCATAATGTTGTGGGTCCCAGATGTCAGGAAAACACTAGAAGGAAGCATTTTATTTTTCCATACGCTGACATGGTGGGCCCCTACTGTCATCCTCTCCACGTACTTCTGCCGATTCCTGTTGTTTGTTGACCATGTTGACAACGCGAGAGGGCGACGCTGCGGCGAGCGCACCAAAGCGCGCGGAGGAGGACGGCGAGGCCTCGGACGTCGGTGTTAACGATTTAGGAGACGGTGGGGCGACGATGCGTGCACTGAGGCGCAGCCAGCCGTGGGAGGCGGAAGCAGGCGGCCCCGCTGATGCTGGTTTGGTTTTGGCTGCTGGAGGAAGACAGGACTGAAGAAACATGACAGACTGTAAAAGCATTAGGAGTACTTAACAACCTTAACTGCAACCAGCAGGGGTACTTAACAACCAAAGCTGAAAGCAGTATGAGTACTTATACATGTTCAACCATACAAAGCATGCCTCGAACAGTGCTACTTTGCCTACAGTTAACCAAGGGTGAGGCCGCCAAGCCCCAGGACAAGGCCCAGGCGCCACCCCTCACATCCACAACCTTCTGAAAGTGGCTTCATCTCGCAATGTGGTCAATAAACAGGATATTCGCTTTAGAGCCATGGAAAAGCATGAACATAATCTTCTGTCCTATTCTCCAAGATGGACGGGTCTTCATTATTTGAGACCACCCATGAATAAGGAGTAGGTCGACATAAACATCATGTTGTGACCAAGCGCAAGTCTGACCCGACCATGGTCAGGCATCTGTATAGGAACAATAGAACTGGGCAGTTTCTGTTTTAAGAAGATCACAACTGTAAAATTGTGTATAAGCAATAGTTTATGAACAACATATATGATAACCCACAAGTGTAGGGTATAATTGTAGCCTCTTTCAATAAGTAAGAGTGTCGAACCCAACGAGGAGCTAAAGGTAGAACAAATATTCTCTCAAGCCCTATCTGCCACTGATACGACTCTACGCACGCTTAGTGTTCGCTTTACCTAGAACAAGTATGAAACTAGAAGTACTTTGTAGGTGTTGTTGGATAGGTTTGCAAGATAATAAAGAGCATGTAAATAAAAGCTAGGGGCTGTTTAGATAAAGAAGCAATAAAGTAAATGTAGCGAGTGTGGAAAAGTGGTGGTAGGAGTTGTGAAATTGCCCCTAAGCAATTGACTACTTGACTAGACTGATAGCAAGTTTAATGTGGGAGAGCCATAAGCTAACATACTTTCTCTTCTTGGATCATATGCACTTATGATTGGAACTCGAGAAAGCATCCGCAACTACTAAAGATCATTAAGGTAAAACCCAACCATAGCATTAAAGCATCAAGTCCCCTTTATCCCATACGCCACAACCCCCTTACTCGGGTTTATGCTTCTGTCACTCAAGCAACCCACTATAAGCAAATCATGAACGTATTGCAACACCCTACAACGGGAATCCCTCATGCTTGCGCGACACGGAGGGCACAAAAGGACAGCAACATAACCACAAGCAAATTAAACCAATCATAGCAATTCATTAATCACCGGTAGGACAACGAAAATCTACTCACACATCATAGGATGGCAACACATCATTGGATAATAATATGAAGCATAAAGCACCATGTTCAAGTAGAGGGTATAGAGGGTTGCGGGAGAGTGGACCGCTGAATATAGATGGGGGAAGGTGATGGACATGTTGGTGAAGATTATGAAGGTGTTGGTGTAGATTGCGGTGATGATGATGGCCCCCGGCAGCGTTCCGGTGCCACCGGAAGCAAGGGGGAGAGAGCCCCCCTCTTCTTCTTCTTCTTCTTCTTCTTCTTCCTTGACCTTCTCCCTAGATGGGAGAAGGGTTCCCCCTCTGGTCGTTGGCTCCCAGGGCATGGGAGGGGTGAGAGCCCCTCCGAGATTGGATTTGTCTCTCTGTCTCTCTCTGTTTGTGCGTTCTGGGATTCTGCCCTTTCACCGTTTCTTATATATCAAGAGATCCGTAACTCCGATTGGGTTGAAACCTTTGCCCAGATTTTTCTCCAAAAATTAGCTTTCTTGCGGCAAAAGAAGAGCGCCAACCGCCTTACGGGGTGCCCACGAGGGTCAGGGGCGCACTGATAACCCACAAGTATAGGGGATCGCAACAGTTTTCGAGGGTAGAGTATTCAACCCAAATTTATTGATTCGACACAAGGGGAGCCAAAGAATATTCTCAAGTATTAGCAGCTGAGTTGTCAATTCAACCACACCTGGAAACTTAGTATCTGCAGCAAAGGGTTTAGTAGCAAAGTAATATGATAGTGGTGGTAACGGTAGCAAAAGTAGAGACAGTAAAAGTAATGTTTTTGGTATTTTGTAGTGATTGTAACAGTAGCAACGGAAAAGTAAATAAGCGAGAACCAGTATATGGAAAACTCGTAGGCACCGGATTAGCAATGGATAATTATGCCGGATGTGGTTCATCATGTAGTAGTCATAACATAGGGTGACACAGAACTAGCTCCAGTTCATCAATGTAATGTAGGCATGTATTCCGTATATAGTCATACGTGCTTATGGAAAAGAACTTGCATGACATCTTTTGTCCTACCCTCCCGTAGCAGCGGGGTCCTATTGGAAACTAAGGGATATTAAGGCCTCCTTTTAATAGAGAACCGGAACAAAGCATTAGCACATAGTGAATACATGAACTCCTCAAACTATGGTCATCACCGGGAGTGGTCCCGATTATTGTCACTTCGGGGTTGCCGGATCATAACACATAGTAGGTGACTATAGACTTGCAAGATAGGTTCAAGAACACACATATATTCATGAAAACATAATAGGTTCAGATCTGAAATCATGGCACTCGGGCCCTAGTGACAAGCATTAAGCATAGCAAAGTCATAGCAACATCAATCTCAGTGCATAATGGATACTAGGTATCAAACCCTAACAAAACTAACTCAATTACATGATAAATCTCATCCAACCCATTACCGTCCAGCAAGCCTATGATGCAATTACTCACACACGGCGGTGAGCATCATGAAGTTGGTGATGGAGGATGGTTGATGATGACGACGACGACGAATCCCCCTCTCTGGAGCCCCGAACGGACTCCAGATCAGCCCTGCTGAGAGAGATTAGGGTTTGGCGGTGGCTCCGTATCATAAAACGCGATGATTTCTTTTCTCCTATTTTTTTTCTCCCCGAAAGCCAATATATGGAGTTGGAGTTGGCGTCAGAGGGCCACCAGGGGGCCCACGAGGTAGGGGGGCGCGCCCAGGGGGCGCCCCCACCCTCGTGAGTAGGGTGTTGGCCCCTGGTCTTCATCTTTTGCAAGGATTTTTCTATATTTTTTCTAAGGTGTTCTGTGGAGTTACAGGACATTCCGAGAATTTTTATTTTCTGCACAAAAAACAACACCATGGCAGTTCTGCTGAAAACAGCGTCAGTCCAGGTTAGTTCCATTCAAATCATACAAGTTAGAGTCCAAAACAAGGGCAAAAGAGTTTGGAAAAGTAGATATGACGGAGACGTATCAACTCCCCAAGCTTAAACCCTTGCTTGTCCTCAAGCAATTCAGTTGGCAAACTGAAAGAGAAAAAGAAAAACTTTTACAAACTCTGTTTGCTCTTGTTGTTGTAAACATGAAAAGCCAGCATTCAAGTTTCAGCAATTATTATGAACTAACCATACTCACAATGACACGTGGGTCTCACAATTACTCATATCAATAGCATAATCAGCTAGCGAGCCATAATAATAAAACTCGGATGACAACACTTTCTCAAAATAATCATAACATGATATAACAAAATGGTATCTCGCTAGCCCTTTCTGAGACCGCAAAACATAAATGCAGAGCACCTTTAAAGATCAAGGACTAACTAAACATTGTAATTCATGGTAAAAGAGATCCAGTCAAGTCATACCCAATATAAACCAATAATAATGAATGCAAACGACAGTGTGCTCTCCAGCGGGTGCTTTTTAATAAGAAGGGTGATGACTCAACTTAAAAGTAAATAGATAGGCCCTTCGCAGAGGGAAGCAGGGATTTGTAGAGGTGCCAGAGCTCGATTTTGAAATAGAGATAAATTATATTTTGAGCGGCATACTTTCATTGTCAACATAACAACTAAAAGACGACGATATCTTCCATGCTAAACATATTATAGGCGGTTCCCAAACAGAATGGTAAAGTTTATACTCCCCTTCCTCCACAAGCATCAATCCATGGCTTGCTCAAAACAACGAGTGCCTCCGACATTCAACGGGTCCCAAGGGGAGTTTTGTTTGCAGTTATTTTGATTTAATTTGCACGAATCATGGGACTGGGCATCCCGGTTACCAGCCATTTTCTCGTGAATGAGGAGCGGAGTCCACTCCTGTTGAGAATAACCTGCCTAACACGGAAGATAAGGGCAGCTCTAGTTGACATATGAGCTATTCGAGCATGCAAAACAGAATGTTTATTTGAAGGTTTAGAGTTTGGCACATACAAATTTACTTGGAACGGCAGGTAAATATCGCATATAGGAAGGTATAGTGGACTCATATGGAATAACTTTGGGGTTGAAGGAGTTTGGATGCACAAGCAGTATTCCCTCTTAGTACAGGTGAAGGCTAGCAAAAGACTGGGAAGCGACCAACTGAGAGAGCGACAACAGTCGTAAACATGCATCAAAATTAATTCACACCGAGTACAAGCATGAATAGGATATAATCCACCATGAACATAAATATCATGAAGGCTATGTTGATTGGATTCAACTACATGCGTGAACATGTGCCAAGTCGAGTCACTCAATGCATTTAAAGGAGGATACCATCCCATCATACCACATCATAATCATTCTAATAGCATGTTGGCACGCAAGGTAAACCATTATAACTCATAGCTAATCAAGCATGGCACAAGCAACTATAATCTCTAAATGTCATTGCAAATAGGTTTACTTCATAATAGCTGAATCAGGAATGATGAATCATCATATTTACAATAACAAGAGAGGTCGAGTTCATACCAGCTTTTCTCTTTCCAATAAGTCCATCATATATCATCATTATTGCCTTTCATTTGCACGACCGAACGGTGTGTATAATAATAAGAGTGCACGTGCATTGGACTAAGCTGGAATCTGCAAGCATTCAACTCAAGAGAAGACAAGTAATATGGGCTCTAAGTTAAATAAACAATCATGCATATAAGAGCCACTAAGCAATTTCAATATGGTCTTCTTGACCCCCAAAAGAAAGAAAAGAAAATAAAAACTATTTACACGGGAAAGCTCCCAACAAGTAAAAGAAGAACGAGAAATATTTTTGGATTTTCTTTTTAATTCTACTACAAGCATGGAAAGTAGACTAACTAATTTTTTTGTTTTTTTCTTAAAGTTTAACAAACACACAAGAAGAAAGCAAGAAAAAGAAATTTAAACTAACATGGATAATACAATGAAAGAGTATGAGCACCGACATCTAGCAATGAGTGTGTGTGAACATGAATGTAATGTTGGTGGGAAATACGTACTCCCCCAAGCTTAGGCTTTTGGCCTAAGTTGGTCTAATGCCAGGGATGGCCTGGCGGATATCCGTAGGTGAAGCTGGGGTCGTACTGTGACGAAGAAGACTCTGACTGCCACTGGCTGGCAGCCTCCTCTGGATCCCAAGAATAAACAGATAGTCGTGGAGGCTCATCTTGTGGCTCCGGCTCCGGGGCTGGTGCAGGGTTCCGATAGGCTTGAACAGCCGACCACGGAACGATGTGAGGTTCTGCAAACAAGTTAAACAAAGAAGGAGCAGGCAAAGTAATAGTCTCAGGGTGATGTTTATCAAAGTATAATTTGTATTTGAGCTCCCCATCGCGACTCTTAACAAGAAAATCATGCGCTATCATACTCTTGTAATCTAAATAAGCACGGGGCAGCGCTGTTTCTTCTTTCTCCGCGTGCCTAATAGGTATTTCAAAATGTTCAGCTAGGCGTGAAGCATAAATGCCTCCAAAGATGGGGCCCTTAGTGCGGTTTAGACTTAACCGTCTAGCAACAATTCCACCCATACTAACAGGGTTATTGCGGTATAAACCATGGAGCAAAATAATAATATCAAGAATACTAAGGTTCCCACAGTTTCCGCGTCCAATCAAGCAACGACTAGCAAATAAGGCAAAGTAGCGTAAAACAGGATAATGTATGCTAGTGATCCTTGCATCAGAAACCTTCCTGGTTTCTCCCACCGTGATGGTGTTAATAAAAGCTTCTACTTCGTTATGGTGGGGTTCATCTAAGGTGCCCTCAAAGGGTATTCTGCAAACCTCACAGAATTCAGCTAGTGTCATCTCTTTAACAACGTCATATAAATGAAACTCTACTGTTGGAGGTGATTTCTTAGGGAAAAGGTAGAAGTTTTGCACAAAAGTATTTGTGAGTAAGAGATACTGATGACGTTGGTCGTGGAGGAAGTTGGTGAGGCCGGCGTTCTCAATCAATATATAGAAATCCTCATAAATCCCGGCTCTCCTCAAGAAGTCATCGGAAGGCCATTCCCACGGCCGGACCTCTACGCTGCGAGGCAAATTAAATTTGGGCTTCTCCTCTTCTTCCTTTTGTTTTTCCTTAGAGCTTCGGCTCGACGAGCCCCTCAAAAGTCTCTTCATTATTTCTGAAACAATTTGAAATTTTTAGTAACTTCAAATAAAAGTGAACCAACTTCAATAAGATTGATAGTAACAACTCCCACAAGTGCCTAGGGCCTATATCAAGCATTAGAACTACTTGGAACCATATAAATTTCACATGCAAGCTCAAGAACATGGTCACCTATGCAGCACAAATTTGCAATGAATAAAGCACTAGAACAAAAACTAATTGGACCAATGGAGGAGTCACATACCAAGGAACAATCTCCCTAAGCAGTTTTGCAAGAGGTGCTTTGAGCAAGGAGATCGAAAAATCACAGCAACGGGGCTGGAACTCGTGCTTGAGTTGGTTTTTCGTGTTTGTATGAGGCAGAGGAAGAAGATGGGTGCAGGAATAAGTGGAGGAGGGCCACCGTGGGCCCACGAGAAAGGGGGGCGCGCCCAGGGGGGTAGGGCGTGCCCTCCACCCTCGTGACCAGGTGGCAGCTCCCCCTGTGGTAATTTTTGCATAGTAAATCCACAAATATTTCCGAAAAAATCATATTAAATTGGCATGGCATTCTGAGGACTTTTATTTTCGGGATATTTTTATATTGCACGGATAAGTCAGGAGACAGACAGAAAAATACTATTTACTTTATTTCTACTAAATAACAGAAAATATAAAGAGGGTACAGAAGGTTGTGCTTCTAGTTTCATCCATCTCGTGATCATCAAAATGAACCCACTAACAAGGTTGATCAAGTCTTGTTAACAAACTCATTCCGAATAATCACGGAATCGGAGAAATTTCGAATAACACTAAGTTACCTCAATGGGGATATGAAAATCCCCAACAATAAGAATATCATACTTTTTCTTGAGAGTAGGAAGAGGGAATTCAAAACCTCAAAATATAATCGATGGGATTTTTCCAATAGAGTTGATACTATAAACTTGAGGTTGTTTCCTCGGAAAACGTACCGTGTGCTCATTGCCATTAACATGAAAAGTGACATTGCCTTTGGTGCAATCAATAACAGCCCCTGCAGTATTAAGGAAAGGTCTTCCAAGAATAATAGACATACTATCATCCTCGGGAATATCAAGAATAACAAAGTCCGTTAAGATAGTAACGTTTGCAACCACAACAGGCACATCCTCACAAATACCAACAGGTATAGCAGTTGATTTATCAGCCATTTGCAAAGATATTTCAGTAGGTGTCAACTTATTCAAGTCAAGTCTACGATATAAAGAGAGAGGCATAACACTGACACTGACTCCAAGATCACATAAAGCAGTTTTAACATAATTTCTCTTAATGGAGCATGGTATAGTAGGTACTCCGGGATCTCCATGTTTCTTTGGTATTCCAGCTTTAAAAGTATAATTAGCAAGCATGGTGGAAATTTCAGCTTCAGGTATCTTTCTTTTATTAGTAATGATATCCTTCATATACTTAGCATAAGGATTTGTTTTGAGCACATCAGTTAGTCGCATACGCAAAAAGATGGGTCTAATCATTTCAGCAAAGCGCTCAAAATCCTCATCATCCTTTTTATTGGATGGTTTCGGAGGAAAAGGCATGGGTTTCTGAACCCATGGTTCCCTTTCTTTACCATGTTTCCTAGCAACGAAGTCTCTTTTATCATAACGTTGATTCTTTTATTGTGGGTTATCAAGACCAACAGCAGGTTCAACTTCTACATCATTATCATTACTAGGTTGAGCATCAACATGAACATTATCATTAACATTATCACTAGGTTCATGTTCATCACCAGATTGTGTTTCAGCATCAGAAATAGAAATATCATTTGGATTCTCAGGTGGTTCAGCAATAGGTTCACTAGAAGTTTGCAAAGTCCTATCATTTTTCTTTTTCTTCCTTTTAGAAGAACTAGGTACATCAATATTGTTTCTCTGAGAATCTTGCTCGATTCTCTTAGGGTGGCCTTCAGGATACAAAGGTTCCTGAGTCATTCTACCAGTTCTAGTAGCCACTCTAACAACATAATCATTTTTCTTACTATTCATTTCATCAAGCGCTTCTTTCTGAGCTTTAAGTACTTGTTCTACTTGAGTGGTAACCATAGAAGCATGTTTGCTAACAAGTTTAAGTTCACCTCTAATATCAGCCATATAATCACCCAAGCATTTAATCATAAAGGTATTCTGTTTTAGTTGTCTACCAAAATAAGCATCAAAGTCATCTTGCTTAAACATAAAGTCATCAAACTCATCCAAGCACTGGCTAACAATTTTAGTTGGAGGGACTTCAGCTTTATCATGTCTATAGAGAGAATTTACCTTTACTACCTGTGTCGGGATATCGGGAGGTTCTTCATTAAATAAGTAATTGAGATCATATACTTCTTCAGCAAGCGGTAAGTTAAGACCATGTATTTCTTCAATAGGAGGCAAATTCTTAACATCTTCAGCTTTAATACCTTTTTATTTCATAGATTTCTTTGCCTCTTGCATATCTTCGGGACTGAGAAATAGAACACCTCTCTTCTTCGGAGTTGGTTTAGGAATAGGCTCAGTAATTGGCTCAGGAGGTGGCTCAGGAGGTGCCCAATTATTTTCATTTGCCAACATATTATTCAATAGAAGTTCGGCGTCATCCGGTGTTCTTTCCCTGAAAAGAGAACCAGCACAACTATCCAGGTGATCTCTGGAAGCATCAGTTAGTCCATTATAAAAGATATCAAATATTTCAGGTTTCTTAAGAGGATGATCAGGCAAAGCATTAAGTAACTTGAGAAGCCTCCCCCAAGCTTGTGGGAGACTCTCTTCTTCAATTTGCACAAAATTGTATATTTCCCTCAAAGCAGCTTGTTTCTTATGAGCAGGGAAATATTTAGCAGAGAAGTAATAAATCATATCCTGGGGACTTTGCACACAATCAGGATCAAGAGAATTATACCATATCTTAGCATCACCCTTTAATGAGAATGGAAATATCTTAAGTAAATAAAGGTAGCGCGATCTCTCATTATTAGTAAACAGGGCAGCTATATCATTTAACTTAGTAAGATGTGCCACAACAGTTTCAGATTCATAGCCATAAAAAGGATCAGATTCAACCAAAGTAATTATATCTGGATCAACAGAAAAATCATAGTAGTCCTGATCAGGAACATAGATAGGTGAAGTAGCAAAAGCAGGGTCGGGTTTCATTCTACCTCTAAAACATTCTTTACTCCATTTAACTAGCAACCTCTTAAGTTCTTGTCTATCCTGGCAAGCAAAAATAGCTGCAGAAGATTTAGCATCAAAAAGATAACCCTCAGGAATAGCAGGCATAGGTTCATCCTCACTAACATCATCGTGTTCAGGTTCAATAATTTCTCTTTCTCTAGACCTAGCAATTTGCTCATCAAGAAATTCACCAAGTGGCACAGTAGTATCAAGCATAGAAGTAGTTTCATCATAAGTATCATGCATAGCAGAGGTGGCATCATCGATAACATGCGACATATCAGAATCAATAGCAGTAGTAGGTTTAGGTGTCACAAACTTACTCATAACAGAAGGAGAATCTAGTGCAAGGCTAGATGGCAATCCCTTACCTCCCCTCGTAGTTGAGGGCAAAATAGTAGTTCGATCATCTTTCAAGTTATTAATAGTGTCCAGCAGATATAAATCCCAAGTGACTCAAAGAATAGAGCTATGCTCCCCGGCAACGGCGCCAGAAAAAGGTCTTGATAACCCACAAGTATAGGGGATCGCAACAGTTTTCGAGGGTAGAGTATTCAACCCAAATTTATTGATTCGACACAAGGGGAGCCAAAGAATATTCTCAAGTATTAGCAGCTGAGTTGTCAATTCAACCACACCTGGAAACTTAGTATCTGCAGCAAAGGGTTTAGTAGCAAAGTAATATGATAGTGGTGGTAACGGTAGCAAAAGTAGAGACAGTAAAAGTAATGTTTTTGGTATTTTGTAGTGATTGTAACAGTAGCAACGGAAAAGTAAATAAGCAAGAACCAGTATATGGAAAACTCGTAGGCACCGGATTAGCGATGGATAATTATGCTGGATGTGGTTCATCATGTAGCAGTCATAACATAGGGTGACACAGAACTAGCTCCAGTTCATCAATGTAATGTAGGCATGTATTCCGTATATAGTCATACGTGCTTATGGAAAAGAACTTGCATGACATCTTTTGTCCTACCCTCCCGTGGCAGCGGGGTCCTATTGGAAACTAAGGGATATTAAGGCCTCCTTTTAATAGAGAACCGGAACAAAGCATTAGCACATAGTGAATACATGAACTCCTCAAACTATGGTCATCACCGAGAGTGGTCCCGATTATTGTCACTTCGGGGTTGCCAGATCATAACACATAGTAGGTGACTATAGACTTGCAAGATAGGATCAAGAACACACATATATTCATGAAAACATAATAGGTTCAGATCTGAAATCATGGCACTCGGGCCCTAGTGACAAGCATTAAGCATAGCAAAGTCATAGCAACATCAATCTCAGAACATAATGGATACTAGGGATCAAACCCTAACAAAACTAACTCGATTACATGATAAATCTCATCCAACCCATCACCGTCCAGCAAGCCTACGATGCAATTACTCACGCACGACGGTGAGCATCATGAAATTGGTGATGGAGGATGGTTGATGATGACGACGGCGACGAATCCCCCTCTCCGGAGCCCCGAACGGACTCCAGATCAGCCCTCCCGAGAGAGATTAGGGCTTGGCGGCGGCTCCGTATCGTAAAACGCGATGATTTCTTCTCTCCTATTTTTTTCTCCCCGAAAGCCAATATATGGAGTTGGAGTTGGCATCGGAGGGCCACCAGGGGGCCCACGAGGTAGGTTGGCGCGCCCGGGGGGGGGGGCACCCTCGTGAGCAGGGTGTGGGCCCCCTGGTCTTCATCTTTTGCGAGGATTTTTCTTTATTTTTTCTAAGGTGTTCCATGGAGTTTCAGGACATTCTGAGAATTTTTATTTCTTGCACAAAAAACAACACCATGGCAGTTCTGCTGAAAACAACGTCAGTCCGGGTTAGTTCCATTCAAATCATACAAGTTAGAGTCCAAAACAAGGGCAAAAGAGTTTGGAAAAGTAGATATGATGGAGACGTATCACGCGCCCCCTGCCTCGTGGCCCCCTCGGGCACCGTCTCGCGTTGGTTTTTCTTCCCAAAAATCATAAATATTCCAAAAATGATCTCCGTCCATTTTTATCCCGTTTGGACTCCGTTTGATATGGGGTTTCTGCGAAACATAAAACATGCAACAAACAGAAACTGGCACTGGGCACTGGATCAATATGTTAGTCCCAAAAATAATATAAAAAGTTGCCAAAAGTATATTAAAGTTGTAGAATATTGGCATGGAACAATCGAAAATTATAGATACGACGGAGACGTATCAACATCCCCAAGCTTAATTCCTGCTCGTCCTCGAGTAGGTAAATGATAAAAAAGATAATTTTTGATGTGGAATGCTACCTAGCATAATCTTGATCATGTAATCTAATCATGGCATGAATATTAAGACACGAGTGATTCAAGGCAATAGTATATCATTTGACATAAAAACAATATTACTTCGAGCATACTAATAAAGAAATCATGTCTTTTCAAAACAACATGGCCAAAGAAAGTTATCCCTACAAAATCATATAGTCTGGCTATGCTCCATCTTCATCACACAAAATATTCAAATCATGCACAACCTCGATAACAAGCCAAGCAATTGTTTCATACTTTTGACGTTCTCAAACCTTTTCAACTTTCACGCAATACATGAGCGTGAGCCATGGATATAACACTATAGGTGGAATAGAGTATGATGGTGGAGGTTATGTGGAGAAGACAAAAAGGGAAAAAGTCTCACATCGACACGGCTAATCAACGGGCTATGGAGATGCCCATCAATTGATGTCAATGCGAGGAGTAGGGATTGCCATGCAACGGATGCACTAGAGCTATAAGTGTATGAAAGCTCAAACTAAAACTAAGTGGGTGTGCATCCAACTTGCTTGCTCATGAAGACCTAGGGCATTTGAGGAAGCCCATCGTTGGAATATACAAGCCAACTTCTATAATGAAAAATTCCCACTAGTATATGAAAATGACAACATAAGAGACTCTCTATATGAAGAACATGGTGCTACTTTGAAGCACAAGTGTGGAAAAGGATAGTAACATTGCCCCTTTTCTTTTTTTTCTTTTTTTGAATGGGCTTCCTTGGCCCCCTTTTTTTATTTAGGCTTCTTTGGCCTCTTTTTTTTATGGGGCAATGCTCTATAATGATAATCATCACACTTTTTATTTACTGACAACCCAATATTACAACTCGATACTAGAACAAAGATATGACTCTATATGAATGCCTCCGGCGGTGTACCAGGATGTGCAATGATCTAGCGTAGCAATGACATCAAAAAATGGACAAGACATGAAAACATCATGCTAGCTATCTTACAATCATGCAAAGCCATATGACAATGAATGCTCAAGTCATGTATATGATGATGATGGAAGTTGCATGGCAATATATCTCGGAATGGCTATGGAAATGACATGATAGGTAGGTATGGTGGATGTTTTGAGGAAGATATAAGGAGGATTATGTGTGATAGAGCGTATCGTATCACGGGGTTTGGATGCACCGGTGAAGTTTGCACCAACTCTCAAGGTGAGAAAGGGCAATGCACGGTACCGAAGAGGCTAGCAATGATGGAAGGGTGAGAGTGCGTATAATCCATGGACTCAACATTAGTCATAAAGAACTCACATACTTCTTGCAAAAATCTATTAGTCATCGAAACGAAGTACTACACGCATGCTCCTAGGGGGATAGATTGGTAGGAAAAGACCATCGCTCGTCCCCGACCGCCACTCATAAGGAAGACAATCAATAAATACCTCATGCTCCAACTTCGTTACATAACGGTTCATCATACGTGCATGCTACGGGAATCACAAACTTCAACACAAGTATTTCTACAATCCACAACTACCCACTAGCATGACTCTAATATCACCACCTTTATAACGCAAAACTATTGCAAGGAATCAAATATATCATATTCAGCGATCTAGAAGTTTATGTAGGATTTTATGACTAACCATGTGAGTGCCCAATTCCTGTCATCTCTCTAAATAGATATAAGTGAAGAAAGAGAGCTTAATTCTTTCTACAAAAGCTATGCCCACGCTCTAACAAATATAAGTGAAGCAAAAGAGCATTCTACAAATGGCGGTTTTCTATGTGAAGAGAAACAGGCAATCCAAACTTCAAATGATATAAGTGAAGCACATGAAGCATTCTATAAAGCCACACTCAAAAGATATAAGTGAAGTGCAATGAGCATTCTATAAATCAACCAAGGACTATCTCATACCATCATGGTGCATAAAAGAAAAGTTAAAACTAAATGCAAAAGACGCTCCAAGATTTGCACATATCGCATGAACGAAACGAATCCGAAAACATACCGATACTTGTTGAAGAAAGAGGGGATGCCTTCCGGGGCATCCCCAAGCTTAGACACTTGAGTATCCTTGAATATTTACTTGGGGTGCCTTGGGTATCCGCAAGCTTGAGCTCTTGCCTCTCTTCCTTTTCCTCATATCGAGACCTCCTTGATCAAACACTTCATCCACACAAAACTTGAACAGAAAACTTGGTAAGATCCGTTAGTATAATAAAGCAAATAACTACTTTAAGTACTGTTGGAAACCAATTCATATTTTGTTTTTGCATTGTGTCTACTGTAATATGACTTTTCCATGGCTTAATCCATTGATATAAATTGATAGTTTCATCAAAACAAGCAAACTATGCATCAAAAACAGAATCTGTCAAAAACAGAACAGTCTGTAGCAATCTGAACATTCACAATACCTATTGTACCCCAAAAATTCTATCAAAATTAGGAACAATAAAAAATTTGTACAGAAAGACAGTGCAAAAAGTTTCAGAACCGTTTGACGTTCCAGTAAAAAATGTAAAATTGCGCACTACTGCCAAAGTTTCTGTTCTGCACCGTACAAACCAACAAGCATTGTAAACATCCTAAAGGCAAACCTTGGGCACATTATTTTTATAATACAATGGAATTGTACAGGGGATAATTATTTTTGATGAAAAGTTTCTGTAATTAAGATTCACAAAGTTTCCGTGAGCATGAACAAAGTTCAAGGAGCTCCCCCACTTCAACAACGCTTGTCTTTCTCACTTTCACTTTCCTTTTTGAAAAGTTTTTGGTTCCCCTCTTTATTTTTTTGTTTTTAGACTATATAAAAGCACTCAACAGAAATAAATGACTCTCTAAAACTTCCGAGTTGTCTCCCTGGCAGCACTTTCTTTAAAGCCATTAAGCTAGGCATATAGTGCTCAAGTAATGGATCCACCCGGATCCCAAGGTATATCAAAGCCAATTTTAATTAACAATGATTTGTAATTTAGTAGTGAGCACAAAGTAACATATATCATGCAACAACGAAGTCTAACTCTCTTCCTATGCATCGGTATGTCATAAAAGAACAATTCATGCACAACAAGTAAAGGCCAATGCATAGTATAAGCAGTTTCTTGCAATTTTATCATATTGGAAACATAGAGAGGTGGAGATATAGTTCCTCTCTCATAATAATTGCAAGTAGGAGCAGCAAGCACATGCATATTATATTCATCAAAATTATCATGTGCAATGGTAAAAGGCAACCCATCAATATAATCCTTAATAAGCACAAACTTCTCCGATATAGTGTAGTCGGGAGAATTCAAAAGGACAATAGGACTATTATGTGTGGGTGCAATAGCAACAATTTCATGTTTAACATAAGGAACTATAGCAAGTTCATCTCCATAAGAATAAATCATATTGGCATCTTGGCCACAAGCATAGAAAGCATCATCAAAAAGGAATATTTCAAGAGAATCAACGGGATCATAGCAATTATCATAGCAATCATCCTGCGGTAAGCACGAAGGGAAATTAAACAATGTATGAGTTGAAGAGTTACTCTCATTAGAAGGTGGGCACGGGTAGCTAATCCGCTCTTCCACCTTTTGTTCTTCGCTCTCCTCATCATCTTTTTCATCCAATGAGCTCACAGTTTCATCAATTTCTTCTTCCATAGACTCCTGCAAAATATTAGTCTCTTCTTGGACAGCGGAGACTTTCTCAATAAATGCATCAATATTGGAATTGAATTCATAATTCTCATAGCAATATTTAAGTATAGCAAATTTTTTAGGTCTATAAACTGAATCATCAAAATCTTCAAACTCTTTAAACAAAGATTCAATTTCATAAGCACCCATAAAAGCAACGAATTCTTCTATTTATTCCACATTATAGTAATCATATATACCATTAGCATAAGAAGCCAAGGTTTTATTATCATTGAATTTGCATGAAAAGGGAAGGTGTGGAGCCTTCATCCTAGAGCTACAAGTTTAATCATATCTCAAGCATAGTTCCCGAGCATACCAACACAACATATAAATTTGATCCCATAATAGTTTCCCTTTTTGTGTCAAGGATAATCCCTAAAGTATTCATGTTGATCCAACGTGTCTCCCATAACATAATTGAATGGGGTTTTCTCAGGATTATCAAAGTAGTACATAATAGCTTTCACATAATGAGTATCGAGGGTTTTAGGAGGTTCCCCATCTCCATGAGTAGCAAGTACACCTAATTTTTTTGGTATTTCGTGTTCCATATCCATAACTAAAGATAGAGAACAACTTAGAACAACAAATAAAAATTACTTAGTGATAAAGGAAACAAGCACACACGAGAATATTCACCCCACGCTATGACTCCCCGGCAATGGCGCCAGAAAAAGGTCTTGATAACCCACAAGTGTAGGGGATAATTGTAGCCTCTTTCGATAAGTAAGAGTGTAGAACCCAACGAGGAGCTAAAGGTAGAACAAATATTCTCTCAAGCCCTATCTGCCATTGATACGACTCTATGCACTCTTAGTGTTCGCTTTACCTAGAACAAGTATGAATCTAGAAGTACTTTCTAGGTGTTGTTGGATAGGTTTGCAAGATAATAAAGAGCACGCAAATAAAAGCTAGGGTCTGTTTAGATAAAGAAGCAATAAAGTAAATGTAGCGAGTGTGGAAAAGTGGTGGTAGGAGTTGTGAAATTGCCCCTAAGTAATTGACTACTTTACTAGACCGATAGCAAGTTTAATGTGGGAGAGGCATAAGCTAACATACTTTCTCTTCTTGGATCATATGCACTTATGATTGGAACTCTAGAAAGCATCCTCAACTACTAAAGATCATTAAGGTAAAACCCAAACATAGCATTAAAGCATCAAGTCCCTTTAGCCCATACGCCACAACCCCCTTACTCGGGTTTATGCTTCTGTCACTAAAGCAACCCACTATAACGAATCATGAACATATTGCAACACCCTACGGTGGGAATCCCTCACGCTTGCGCGACACACAGGGCACAATAGGACAGCAACATAACCACAAGCAAATTAAACCAATCATAGCAATTCATCAATCACCGGTAGGACAATGAAAATCTACTCAGACATCATAGGATGGCAACACATCATTGGATAATAATATGAAACATAAAGCACCATGTTCAAGTAGAGGGTACAATAGGTTGCGGGAGAGTGGACCGCTGAATATAGATGGGGGAAGGTGATGGAGATGTTGGTGAAGATGATGAAGGTGTTGGTGTAGATTGCGGTGATGATGATGGCCCCCGGCGGCGTTCCGACGCCATCGGAAGCAAGGGGGAGAGAGCCCCCCTTCTTCTTCTTCTTCTTCTTCTCCTTCCTTGACCTTCTCCCTAGATGGGAGAAGGGTTTCCCCTCTAGTCCTTGGCTCCCATGGCATGGGAGGGGCGAGAGCCCCTCCGAGGTTGGATCTGTCTCTCTGTCTCTCTCTATTTCTGCGTTATGGGATTCTTCCCTTTCACTGTTTCTTATAAATCCGGAGATCCGTAACTCCGATTGGGTTGAAACCTTCACCCAGATTTTTCTCCGAAAATTAGATTTCTTGTAGCAAAAGAAGAGCGTCAACCGCCTCACGGGGTACCCACGAGGGTCAGGGGTGCACCCCCTGCCTCGTGGCCCCCTCGGGCACCGTCTCGCGTTGTTTTTTCTTCCCAAAAATCATAAATATTCAAAAAAGGATCTCCGTCCATTTTATCCCGTTTGGACTCCGTTTGATATGGGGTTTATGTGAAACATAAAACATGCAACAAACAGGAACTGGCACTGGGCACTGGATCAATATGTTAGTCCCAAAAATAATATAAAAAGTTGCCAAAAGTATATTAAAGTTGTAGAATATTGGCATGGAACAATCAAAAATTATAGATACGACGGAGACGTATCAATATATAACAGAAAACAGCTCGTACCATAAGTTTCTCAACACAGTTGGACCTGTTCAACAAGTGCAGCTGTGGCACACATATCCCATGTGGCCTTCCACCATTGAAACGCTCCACAAGGACCTCAAAACAATCAATAAAGTGTAGGAACTTGTGGATGTCGTCCCAGTCAACTTCAATGCCATCAGTAACAGCTGAGTTATTACAAAATAACAAACGAGCAGCCTGCTTAACTCTGAAAAACCTACACGTGCCACCAAATATAAGAAAATATTAGTTCGAAGTAGCATCTTCATGAGAGATTCGTTGTTACTTCTAAAGTTAAATTATGATTAGTTAGACAGAATAGGTGGATTAAGAAGTAATCGAGGCAACAAGCAAGAACCAGATGCAAAACTAACATGGATGAACAATTGGAACGATGTTAGGGTGGAAGATCGCAGTGAAGATGAGACCAGGTTCTGCTATTTCCATCAACATTCGTGCGCCAACTTTCAGTCCGTAACACTTGAGAAAGTTTATCCAAGTTTGGCCATAAAAAAGCAGCGATATTCTTGGTTCATGAACCCAACTCGGAAGTTATATCCATGGCTTGTCTTCACTGTGACCATTAAACTGGTGTATTCAGTTATGGAAAGGTCAAGCATCTTGAGTACATGTGTTCTGGCAGAGCAAATAATGCACTGCAGGAAAAATAATATGAGAACACAATGTATTCCCTATCCAAATCTAGAAATAACTTTCTCCTTCACGTTAGTGTTGACCATCGTACTAGTAGTACCTTTTATCCAAATATAGCAATCCAAATTTCCAAATTAGTCGACAGCATGTTCAAAAACACCCCACCCTCCCGGATAGAAAAGAGGATTCTAGGAACATACTGTGCGCATTTTAAAATCCTGTGTTAGGATGAGAAGGAACAAGTGTGGCATCTCGCCGAGGGCGCAGAAACCTGTAGGGTCCTCGCACTTTGGCACTGTAAATGAAACATTCTAGATTCAGTAGGAAGAAAATGCATCAACGGCGGCGGCTGCCATCCTAGGATTACCTACGACCAAGGGACTTGGATTTATCGGGGATGGATGAAGAATTCGTACCTGGTTCTCCATGAGAAAACCCTATGCAATCGCTAAGAGGGGGTCTTCTCTAAACAAGCAGACGAGGGAGAAGGGGATTCAGGCCTAGTGAAATATTGCCGCTTCGTCTTACTGCTAAAGCTGGAAGGGGGGGGGGGGTTGTGATTTGATGGCTCATTGGGCATTACTGCGGCGCTATGACCGGGGTGTATCTACCATGCAGTTGTGCACTCTAATTTGTGCATATGGCACGTGGACCCCGTTTCCGGATGCCCCACATATCAGCGAAAGGAAGTAGAAAGATAGGAGTAACTAGTTACACATAAATATATTTTTGACAGAGAGATACTCCCTCTGTAAAGAAATATACAAATATTTTATATCACAACTTTATACATAAGAAAAATCAAGGGTAATATATATAACATATATAATTATAAAAATCAGTGTTGTTTTTAACACAGTATAGATGAGTTGGTGACGATGGTGTGCCTGCCATCTTACAATATAGGCCGTCCAATTTATATCTAATGGATAGGAAGGAAACTATGGCAATTTTGCAAAAAGGTACCCACACACCTCTCCACATTTGCAAATAAGTCCTTCCCTTGTTCATCCTTTTCTCTCACAAGATAAAATACTCATAGAAATGCATCTTGATGTTACGTGCAACGCACGAGCATTATGGGGGTTCAGCTGAGAATATAATACTCAGACAGGCTCACGGTTCTGGACTTTGGGCTGCAGGCCCTGCATGTTTGGGGGCCCATGTGTTCTACCTCAGCGCTTTTCATATTGCAAGCAATCGGTACAACGCTGGTTTTAGATGCCATCGCAAGGCGAATACATAAAATTGAATAAAGCACGACAACTGTTGGAATGAAATTGAACGACAGTTCCTAACCAGCAATGAGAGTTGAAATTATATCAATGATATACCATGTGATAAATATTAATGTCGTACTACTTATACACAGAAGACACTTGTTTCACCATGCCAGATTATTATATCAAAATCTCTCGGAGGATAGATCAGTTCGGCAGTTGCGTGCTGCTACCAAAGAATTTCAAAGTTGATTTGGACCAGCTCTCCTTGCCGAGAAAGTTCGATTTTTACATCATCCCTTAACGTAAGATATGATTTAGATTTGAACCTTGACCATCCTTTAGCATCAATCATCATGCGACCATCCTTTGTACTTACAGTATATTGAGCAGGTTCATTCTCACCAAGGCTGCGCATGGTAAGAGAACTTGGCCGCGGTCGCCCGGATTGTTGAACGACTCCCTCGTTGCTCTAGGAATTCTCTGTTTGCAAACAAGAAGACATACCCAAATAGTTAGATCAACACAGTGAATCATGTGAAACAACATGGAAATAAAAAAGACCGAAGCACTTGGGCGGCCAATGCTTGTCAAGAAGGTGGACATGTTGGTTTTTGTAAGGACTTTTCTATATGAAGTGCGAACTGCAGCCCAGTCTGTTGCCGGTGCAACTGCTCATTCGGTTGCCGCTGCATGGGCCGGAGCAGATGAAAGTGCAAGTGTTGGTGCAGGTGCCGAAGCCGCTGCTACTGATGGAGATGGTGCTCCTTGTAGAGCTGGTGCCGGTGTCGATGCCCGATCCTCTGGTAGATCAGCCTGATCCGCTGACACGGTCGGTGCCCAATCCTCTGCTGGATCAGACTGAGTTGCTGCCGCTGTCAGTGCTAGAGCAACTGCTGGTGCTCGATCCGTTGCTGAAGGTGGTACTGATGTGCAAGACAGCGGTGATCGTGTCTGTTCTGCTATGATCAGCTTTCTAACTTGACTAGGATCCGTGACCGTGATCCAGTTTTTTTCTTCATTTCTTTTAAACGCGGGAAGGACTAATTGTGGCATTTTTTTTAAAACTAAACTGCAGTTCATCATAGGGATTCATCTTGTACTCAGACAATGGACTGATCCAATTTTTTCCAGTAATATAAGTGATGGACAGTGCCTTCATTACTAACACGACATAAGAAGTGACACCTGAAAAAATAGCCATCGTAGAGCAAGCCAAATGGTTTATTCTGTGATGAATGTCACATGGCAAAACCTGCATCGTAAAATTGCAGGAAAATAAAGAAAACATGACATTAAATCAATAAGATTTAGACAGTAAATCAATAAGATTTACTTGATGTGACATGAGTGAATCCTTACCAGGAAATCACTATGTTGAAGTACTAAACAGAAGATTGATCGTCCAACTACGGGTGGCATGCAGGGGCCCTGCCTGTCCCACAAGCAGGACAGTCCAAAGGTCATGACAAATCGTATGGACCAAACATCCATGGGACGGGAAATCCTGGTGGGTGCGATAAACCCTGCAATGCATACATATATTGGAGTGTAACCATAATTGATAAACCGTCCTCACAAAAAAGATGATCTGGATACTTCAAAATATACAGACTGAATTGAGTGGACAAAACTTAACATAGACCATTCTCAGGACTGACCACACACCAAAAAGCGGTAGTACTAATAAACAATACATGGTTCACAAACATAAATCAAGTACTGGACAATAGTACTTACAGACAAGCAAAGTTGCACTAATTAAACTCTGCAGACTATTTCTTGCCACTGACCTACGGAATGAACCCCGCATAACTGACTAGGCCATGGACTTCGTGAGAGATGTCTACATGCACCATCACCATCTCGTCAACCTTGGAGAACCTAACAAAGTGGTCTTTCCACTCATAAACATGATGATGAAGACAGGACACATCATATTTGTTGGGAAGCTTTACAAGAACCACACCCTTCGTAATCGAAGGCACAACCAGGAAATTGTTGTGGTCAAGTACAACCTCAAGAACACGCCTGACAACAATGCTACATGAAAACACTAGTTCAGGACACGTGGCGACAAGGACACAACAGTTGGATAGTTTAGCAGTAGAACTCATCCTCAGGTCTTCCAGTTCACATGGCATGACTTTGAGAACTTCATCTCCATCGTGGACCTAGTTCTAATTCAAATAGAAACCATATTTTATTACTACCTCTGTTCAGAAATATAAGATGATTTTCGATATTATACTCCATATATGACTACATATACGCACAGAAATGAGTGAACAAAGACACTAGAACATGTCTTCAAAGGCATGAGAGCAGAGGGATTACTTGCAATATCCATAACACAAGTTACTAAGGCAAATATACCCTCTTCAAAGGTAGCATTGATGTTCATAAAGTACTCCCTCCGTCCCAAAAATCTTGTCTTAGATTTGTATAGATACGGATGTATCAAGTCACATTTTAGTATTAGATACATCCGTATCTAGACAAATCTAAGACAGGAAATTTGGGACAAAGGGAGTAGTTGGAAGTAATCTATAAGAAATCAGTGTCAACCTCTCGCATGTTTTGGTCAAAAGAGGAATTTAGAACCATCATTTGGCACACTAAAATCAGATGCAAGATCACCTAGAAAGTTGTACTACTAGTACTAGTACTGCGTGTTAGATGAAAAAACACGATCAAGATCGAGAAAAAGATCGTCAACAAGAGATATTACCTGGACTTGCTTAATGAGGGATCCCGGAGAGGTGGGCTTGGACAGGGCGATGGCTTTGAGCTTGTCTACGGTAGTCTCGGTGGGGTGCTTGCGCTTCTTCGTACCATGAGCCTCGACGGTTTTGGCCAGAGCCATAGACATTACGTCGGCCGATGCTCCAGTGTCCATCCAAGAGAGGAAGCTGAGAGAGAAGAGTGAAATGAGGAACAAGATGAGGGAGAAGCGAAGAGAGTGGGGGTTTTCTTCAAGAGAGGAAGCTGAGAGAGAAGAGTGCAATGATGGATGCTTCGTCCGTCCAACTTACTGCTGGAAAGGAGGGGTTTTTGTGATTTGACGGCTCATTGGGCATTACTGCGGCGCTTCGATCGGGGTATTCTACCATCACTCTACTACAGAGTAATTTAGTGCATGGCTGGTGGACCCAGATGCTGGCTGTCCCACACGTCAGCGAAAGTGAGTAATTTAGTGCATGGCTGGAGGAGGATCCGCATGGTAGAGCGTGTCCACTGTTTTTCGGAAGAAAAAAATGATTACATCAAGCGTTTCCACTCTTACGACGGAGGAGTGCGGAACACGGCAGCCACTTGAACATACACAGTGCTCCTACTACTAGGCATGTGCAGTGGTTCATACGTTAGTACTGCATAATCTTGTTGCTAGTGTAGTAAGATATGACGGTAACAAATGATGTTGTGCGCATGTCAACTATATGAACAGTAATGTAGTCACATAGTACCGCTTTTTCGACTGTCCGGTCGAGAATGAACGGTGAGATCAATGTTAACAGAACAAGGTCTACAACGCACGGAGAGTACGGTGATACAGTACTCCACGAAACATGAACCATATGAAGCACGAATAGTATTAGGCAGGGTGTATGAAGGGTGCACGGGATGGGAGCAAAAGTTCACTTCTCGACCCACTTTTGGGTGTTTGGCAGAGCGCATGAAGGGTGCATGAGTCCACACTAGTAGGTTAACACAAATACACGAATAGGAAACAACTATATCAAGATGAGAATGCAACCAAACACACCCACATGCTTTGTGCTACAGTGACTGATTTGCACCATCTGAGTTTGATCCAATGGTCATGTTGCGCCGAGACATGGACATGCCCATGCAGAGGGTGCCTAAACACCACCGAAGTCCCTCTACTTCTCGAGGCGCACGACGTTGGTGATGCAGGGTGCAACCGCCCGCAGAGCCCGCTCCCGGTCGACGAGAGCCAGCTCATCAAAGACGGCGTCCAATGGCACGAATGGATTCCGGTGACGGAGCCCTAAAAGGATTCGTCCGGCAACGGCGATGGCAGCCCGCAAGCCCTCGTTGTCCAGCTCCGCCCCCACCATCGCGCAGAGATGGCTCAGCTCCTCGGAGATATAGGTGAAGAAGGAGGCCAGGTCAGGAAACCGCAGCTCATTGAAGTCGACCGGGTGGTCAAACGGGTTTAGCCTGTCGGCCGGCATGATCGCGCTGGCACGACGGTAGGCATCGTGCAGCCGCAACACGTGCGTGGCAACTTGGTTCACCAAGTGGCTGAGGCGATCCTGGACCTCGTCACGATCGGCCCGCTCACGCTCCAGCCGGCACCCCTGACGGCCTATCATATCTCCCGCTTTCTGCAGCAACGCCGCTGACGCCTCGAGCATCTTTGTGGTGGACGCCTGCTGCTTTTGAAGCTCTGTGAACTCCCGCACATAACGGAGGAGCATGACACTCCTCTCCTCCTTGATATCACGGAGCTCCACGTCCTTGGTGTCAGTGTCAAAACCGGCGGATCTCGGGTAGGGGGTCCCGATCTGTGCGTCTAGGCTGATGGTAATAGGAAGCAAGGGACACAATGTTTACCCAGGTTCGAACCCTCTCGATGGAGGTAAAACCCTACTTCCCGCTTGATTAATATTGAAGATATGGGTAGTACAAGAGTAGATCTACCACGAGATCGTAGAGGCTAAACCCTAAGAGCTAGCCTATGATGGTATGATTGTAATTGTGATCGGCCATCTAAGGACCAACCTCTCCGGTTTATATAGACACCGGAGAGGGCTAGGGTTTACATGGAGTCGGTTACAAGGAAGGAAACACAATATCCGGATCGCCAAGCTTGCCGTCCACGCAAAGGAGAGTCCCATCCGGACATGGGCCGAAGTCTTGAGTCTTGTATCTTCACGCTTCAATAGTCCGGACGTTGTACACAGTCCGGCTGTCCGGATACCCCCTAATCCAGGACTGCCTCACTTGGACCTGAGCTCCGCATCCTTGGCCTGGAGCTCTTGTGTCAGGCGCCTCACCTCAGACTCCGTGATCTGCTGCATCACCATGGCACCAGGTAGAAGCAATGGGGAGAGGAAGCAAAGGGGGCGAAACGGCTGAAAGGCAATGCAATCTACGGGAAGGCGGAGGGAGCCAGCCGAGGAGCGGGAAATCTTTTGGTTTTCACCATGGTAAAACACCAGTCGACGACTTCTCACATCAGGGAGCAGTGGGTTTTACAGGCGGAGTCATCATGACTAATTGCTGCCGCGCCTGCTCCCGTCAATCAAAAAATTAAAAATCCTGCCGCGCCTGCTCCCGTCAATCAAAAAATTAAAAATCCTGCCGCACCCAAACACCAGAGCAACACTGCGGTGGATATTTAAATTTACCTGCCGGCAAGTAGATAAAAAAAGGGGTGAAAAAACAAATGTGGCGGCGGCCTAGCTAATCGGTCGAACTAGCCCAACTAGCTAGCCACCGTGCTTCACTGATGTACTCAGCGGGAAAGGTGGTCTTTCGTGATTTGATGACTCATTTACTTGCTTAGGCGCTATGACCGAGGAGGACCTAGAAAATGCGCGGTAGGGCATCCCACGTCAGGAAGAATATATGCATGCACCACCCGGGAGGACCCCGAAACCGCGCGGTAGGGTGTGCCACGTCTCGGCATGGAGGAAAAAATATGCGTGTAAAAATATACCTATGGTTCGAACTCAGGACCTACCCAGTCGGTCGAAAACACCCCACTAGCCACACATCTTCATCATGCTAACGTGGCATGGAGGATAGATGTGGTTAGCTCCGTCTCGACCAGCCACAATGTCTCTTGTTCTAGGCGATCCTTCTATTTTCCAAGCTTTTTTAGTTGTAATAACACCACGGCAAGCTAGCGCCGCTCTTGGTGTGTGCCCGTGCAAAGGTTAGACGATGGAGAGAAGAGAGAGATCACAGACCTTGGACCCACCAGTAAGTGAGTCAACAGTCATGCACGTGTTGACGAGGCACTCCCTCTACTCTACTCAATGCAGTACTATATAAAATCTAGTTATGGGACAAAGCCAACAACCGTTGTTGTTTTAGGCTATCAACTTACGCTTTGTAGTCTAGGTTGCCAGTTTGAATCTCGTCTTTTAGATTTGTTAGTTTTAGGTCCAAATTTGAGTAATGACAAGTGGGACCCCCGTGTGTTGTTCCGATATTTCAGTGTAGGATGGTGTTTTTGAACAAACACTTTGCGCGGTTAGACAAGTAATGACACGAGTTACACATATTTTGCAAGTTTACGAACAAAAATGACAGCAGCACAGAATATCACATCCACCCCGCAGCTTAGATGCTATGGTGATATGAGTTTTTACACCGTTGGAAGTGAGATCCAATGGCTTGGGAGTAGTCTTTGTAATTATGCGCAATTTCCAAACTCTCCATAGGTTTTTTTGCAAATAAAACATTCAGGCCTCGTGTGTGCCTTTAGATCTATGGCACATGCATAGTACTTGTACTTTCTGCGCATTTCCCAAATGCTCTCAGTCGTATATTGCAAAAACATTCAAACCTCCTACCGTGGGCCGTTAGATCTCCGTGAACTCGTATAACCATAGAATCTACTGTGCGGGAGCACCTCACATTCTCCTGTGCGAGAAAACATAAGGTGCTATCGCAACTTGGATGCTACGGTGATACGAGCTTCGAGGTCGTTTGATCTGAGATCCAATGGCATCTGAGCAGTCTTTGTACTTGTAAGCAGTGGCCGAACTCTTTGGGGGATTTTCTGCAAAAAACCATTCGAACCACCGAGGAGGTGTTGGGTCACAAATCTAACGGCTCCGAAGAGCTTGTATCACCAAAGCATCTAAGGTGTGGTAGCACATGATATTCTTACATACAGGAGAATATGATGTCCTCCTTCATCTTAGATGCTACGGTGATACGAGCTTTGAGGTCGTTGGATATGGGATCAAGGGCATCTGAGTAGTTTTTGTACAAATAGTGTGCAATTCTCAAACTCATCAAGGTTTCCTGTAAAAATATTAAGACATCATGTGAGCTGCTATATCTTAGATCTACAAGCTCCAAGCAACTCACATCGACATATAGCATCTAAGGTATGGAGGCACATGATATTCTCCCGGTGAGGAGGGGTGGGGGATGCACAACCAATCGGTGATTGGGAGGGTGGGGATAAATATAATCTAAACAACCCTAAACAGAGCTTCACAATTTTATCTAAGGTCGAGGGGTTGACCCCTGACAATCATAGCTCCGCCTAAACACAACATTTGCATGTACTGTGGTGCTAGACTTAATATTCATGTTTCAGTTTCATGTTCATTTAAATATTGAACTGAGGACCATGCATGTCTTACATTTTACTCCCTTCGTTCCTAAATATTAGTCTTTTTAGAGATTTCAAATGGACTGGCACATATGGATGTATATAGACATATTTTAGAGTGTAGATTCACTCATTTTGCTCCGTATGTAGTCACTTGTTGAAATCTCTAAAAGACTAATATTTAGGAATAGAAGGAGTATTTTTGAATTCGTGTCATACATGCATGGTTTGGAAAAATAGATGCACTATAATTATTGGATTGTTGTTGTGTTCGTGCGTGTGTTTCTCTCTCTCTCTCTGTGTGTGTGGTCATATGCTTGATACATACAAAGTTTTCTCACCTCTATATTGTTCATCTTTTAAATTTGAATTTGCATTGAAAAAATTACTAGGGATACCATGAAATGTGAAATCCACGTTGAGATCACTATATCAAAAACTCACTCTAATTCAACAACTCGTCATAAATCAATTACCACGTTGAGATTAGTATTTGCAAGGAAAATACGGGCATTGTAATACACATAGATTCATTCGGCAATTTAAAAGGTTCCTTTTGTATTCTCGAATGGTAGGACCCAACGGCATACCAGCTAGACCTTGGCTCGTGTTGATCCTAAAAAAAATGGGCTCATGTCCTTCTGGTGGCGTGCGTGGTACGCATATTAGGCAACCCCAACTAGTCGAGCCTCAGCGTTTCAAGTCAAAATATCTGGCGGCCAGAATTCCAGCCCTAGGAAATTCCCCTCATGTCCTCGGTCCATAATGACTACCGATGAACAACGGAGGGATGCTTTAGTAACTAGACAACGTTACCTACCGTGCCGAGCACGGTTCAATTCCCTCGGTCGCCGCTCGCTAAGGTCACCTGTCAACTGCTTGCCTAGTACTACTACTACTACTACTACACCAGGATGAGCACAAAATTGAGCCTGTTTGTTCGTGCCTAGTACTTGAGTTAATATATCAGGCAATGCACTGGTACGGAGGGATTATCCTTTTACTCTGCATATATAACTTATCTGAAGTCTAACTAAGCAAAATGTTTGACCAAATCCTTTCTTAAGAAATACAACAGGACAGATGTATGGATTGAAAATTTATTGCATGATGCAGGTTATGATATTGTTTCGAATCCTGGATCTTAAATTTCAGAAAATCCAAAAGTGACCATAAATTCTTGAAACTGAGCATTGTCAAGTGATATGGCACAAATATTACTTCGTAATTTTCTTCTTCAATTTGAGACAAGCTTCTTATGACAAGTTGCACAAATGAAGATCCATGGTATTTTGGAACAAAGACCTGTCACGTTAAGGCGAACACTTTCACTATTGAAACCGTGGGCGTTTACGTGCCACCACGAGTCCCGCTTCTCATAGGCAGGTGCCGTCCGAGCAAGCATGTGAGTCGACCAAAGGCGTGTGAGCAGATCGCTGCGCCGGCTGACAGGGAGGCGTCCGAGTAGACCGCTGTGCAGGCTCACCGGGAGGCGAGCCCTTTAACCAGGATCCGCCGCCCACCTTTGTCCCAACTGCTCCTACTTTTAATGTCGCCGGTGCTGTAGTTTAAAATCAACCCCGCACTACCCGATATCGCTACAATCTTCTCTCTTCCTCTCCGATTCTCCTGTCGTCTACCTCCAACTAGGCTGACCTAAATGTACGCCATGCCGCATCACAATGGTCTGCCCTTAGTCTTCCAGTTTCCTGAGGAAGACACCCAACCGGAGTCTCAAGTACATAAGGCGCTTTGGGACGAGTTTGACCTAGCCTTGCGGGAAGACGCCGCGCCTGTCCCCGCTCCTGTTCCGGCTCCCGTCGCCCCGACTGTGCCAGCGCCCATCCTCATGGCAATGATGGGCTGGGAGCCACACATTGTCGCCGAGCTTGATGCCACGGGGTTCCACGAGGTCCCCACCAACTTTCACGCGCCCGTGCACCTACCAGCGCATGCGCCTGCGCGTGCACTAATGCGCACGCAGGTGCCGATGCCCGTGCACCTGCCAGCGCATGCGCCTACGCGTGCACTAGCGTGCGCACCCGTGCCGGTGCCCGTGCACAAAATGTCTCCACAGCGCCGTTGACAGCGCATGTCCCTGCGCGGGTGCCAGTGCCCCCCTCAGCGGCATGGTTGGCCGCCATCGACCGCTTCCTTGCACCAACGCCAGTCGCCTCCTCCCGCCAGTTGAATGGCTCCAAAGTCTAGAACATTTTGGCCTTCCTTGAAGCTAGGCCAATATCCAGGAGTACGCCAACAACGGCGCAAGACGCCGCCGTCGCCGTCGATCAGTGGCCCGACGACACACAGAGCATGGTAGAGGAGCCACTTCCCACCGCAAGACACCGCCGCCGCCGCCGCGTAATCTAAATTTGCCATGAAAAACGTTCGGATTACCATGCTTAAAATCTGAATGTTTATCACTTCCGTTTATTATATATCGATCGTCGTATAATTTAAAGTCGGAGTCAGACTGAACGAAATATATGGTTTGATCGACTGAATGTTCTGCTAGAGCCGTATCAAATTAAATATAAAACGTAATCAAGCCACATGTATTCATTGTCATCCAACAACCTAGACTGCTTCAAAGTTGAGCGCTCAACACGTTTAGTGTGCAGTTAATTTCATGTCAAAAATAGTGCTAATCACATAATAACACGCAAATAATATCCTACTTAATATCCGCATGCACTTAATATACTTCCAAATTAATATGCATTGCACGTACACACAGACTAGTGTTGCTAGTACGTGAAACTGGTGTCGTAACTTGTGAACGCATCCAGATATGGTCAACGGCAACATCGCCCGCGAGTTCTTTGTGTTTGCCCGTGCGTCTAAACGCAGAAGAGGAGGAGAGAGAGATAGCACCCATGGAACCCACTAGTAAGTGAATGCGAATAGTACTAAAAATAATATTACATGTTATCCATTAAATAGGCTGTGGTAATATACAAACATTATGTGAACAAAGGGGGGGTACAACAAACATTGCTGTTCTACGTATGTTGCCTATTGACGTGCGGCTTGAAGGCCCTGGTCGCATGTTCGATCCTCGTCCTTTATTTTTTAATTTGTATATGGGTACAAATTTGTTTCATGACATGTGGGCCGCTCGGTGTGTAGTTTGTAGCACTTTAATTTGTGGGTCGAAATTTGTTCCATTCCAAGTGGACTATCGGTGTGTAGTTTTGTAGCTTATTTATAATAATTAAAGAGAACAACAGAGTTTTTTTTGCAATAATACCATGGTGTTACGTTGAAGGCGAGAAAGGACGTGCGAGAGAGCGATGACCGAGCCAGAGGGAAATCAACTAGGGGAGTTGCGGGGGTTGCAACGGTGTTTGGAGTAGTTGTGGGCCGAATGCTACAAAAATGTAATCTAAACCGACCAGAATAAATGCCTACACAAATTAATCCAAGGTTGGAGTGCCCCTCGCAATGTAAATAGCTCCGGCTTTGTGTCGGTGGGAAACAACACCTATGGGATCACTGGAATCCCTATTACGGTTGCTGGGCGCTGGATCGTGAGAAGAGCGGGACTAGTAGACAGCACAAAGGGGATTTACCCAGGTTCGGGCCGCAAAGATGCGTAAAACCCTACGATCCTGCTTTGGTAGATGTATTGAGTGTTCTTGAGCTCTTGAACTCGCTCTGGGTGCTACCAGGTTCGAAAGAGCCGAATCCTTCTCCATTGCACCATGGGCCTCCTTTTATAGGCGGAAGGGGCTGCCACAGTGGCACACATGAGGTGGAAAGTGCTACAGCGCTGTGAGCTTATCGCTGGTATATAGGACAAAGTGCATTTAATGCGAGGCTTAGGTGTCCCTTCACTTTATCGGGGACGGGAGCGAGGCCCGTCCCGTCCGTCGCCGCTCCTCCTTGCTTTGACACACACCCTGGCCAGCGATGCATGCGGTGCCATGTAGGAAGGCAGGCAGCTGAGGTGGCGCGGTGGTGGAGCCTGCACGAAGGGCTGCATGTTGCCATGCAGGTGCCTGCCCAGCTGGTTGGGTCGGCAGCTGTATGCGAACGGCGGCGGAGACTTGGCTGGCGTGGGCCTGGCAGTGGCCCTGCTAGTGCGCTTGACGAGGGCCTTGCCGGGTGGCCCGGCAAGGATCTTGCCGCGGCACGCCGTCATCCCTGGCAAGGACCTTGCAGGGGGTCTCGTGGGCTTCCTCGGTAAGAACCCTGCCAAGGATTGTTGCCTTCCTATCCTCATTTGATCTTGACTATTCTTTGTCTTCACAAAGATCTGCATGTCACCATGGAGGTGCCTCCCGAGCCCTGTCCCAATGCGTTTGTCTAGTGTTGGTGGGCTCAAAGGTGGCTCGCTCAGCTGGTGTGGGCGAGCTTCCCCAGCAAGGGTCTTGCCGGGGCCGCTGAGGCTGCCCCGACAAGGGTCCTTCCAGGGGAAACCTGCTTCGTCCATCCGATCTTTGTGGCCTTGGTCCTTGTCGTTGCTTTGTTTGTCTTGTGCCTTCGGCTTCTCTCCGGCTTCCCTTTCCTGCCCTGTTATGCGTGGCCGTGGCTGGTGGCTCTGACTGCCCGTGCACAAGTAAAGGGGTCAAAAGCAGAGCCCCTACTTTTGTACACCGACAGGAGCCCCCGGGCCTGGGCCAGACATAAGCGCAGCATATTGTTGGGCTAGGCCGAGAATGGTGCGCGGGCAGTTGGGGCGGATTTTACCGTGGTAACTGCTCCGTCCGCTGTGCTTCCGCATGACCCACGTTGAATGCGCGACGTGGGGGTCGTGCGCTCGCATGACGGAAGCATGCTGGCCTCATCCCATGGTGGACAGTAAAGAGGCGGCTTGCATGTCTCTTTGAGACTGCAGGGCTGCTGCTCATTTACTGCCCTCGCTTGGGAACCGTCGCTCCACGCGTCCCACTTCGCCTATCCCTTGCGCCACATTTGCTGCTTGCACGATGCAGGGTGAATGACAGGCACACGGGATGTGGGAAGTCGTGCGCGTGCGTGGGTTGATCCCCACGCGCCTTCAATGGAGCGGGGAGGGCGGTCGACGGCCCCGCTTGCTGTCACTTCAACGGGCCGGATTGGCCGAGAGGGGGCGGACGAGCCTCGCCCCCACCCCTTTATAAAGAGGGGAGCGAGAGGAACGGTGCCTCTCAACCCTTTGCCATATGCCTCTCCCCATTCCTGCTTCCGCCTTTCTTCTGCCATGGCGAGGGGGCGTGGCGACGCTTCATCGGTGGCGGCGAGGGTCTTGGCTCGACAACGCATCGCTCCTCCCCCAGAGCTTGTGGCAGCGGAGCTTCCTGTTAGAGGGAGGGGGAGGGGGCGAGGTCGAGGCCGCCGTGGCGCTCGAGGGAGAGGAGGACGGGGCGGCAAATCGGCTTCACCTCCGCCAGCGGCCCTTCCTCCGGTGGAGGGCGAAGTCGGGGACAACCCTTGCAAGTTCTTCATCAGGCTGCACGAGCCGCCGCGCCATCGTCTTCGCCTCCCGACTCCGTTTGCGTGGGTGATGGAGCTGGATCCACTGCAGGCGTTGCGGCTGCATATGAGGGGTTGTGAGAACAGCGGCATATGGGCCGATGTCAAGTTCCCCGCCCCTCACGTCATGTACCTTCGTCGAGGGTGGAAGACCTTCGCCCGCATCCATAGCTTGACAGAGGGGCTCACTATCCATTTCAAATTAATGGAGGGTGGCCTCCTCTCCGTCAAGATCTTCAGGCACTTCGGGACTCGCATAAGGTGCTGCGTGGAGAGCTCCTCTAACGATGAATATTCCTCCTCGAGCGAGGGTGACGAGGAGGACAGCGGCAGCGATGACGAGGGTAGCAGGCGGCAGGATGTCTGGTCCGACTAGGTGTCAGGCGCCGCTCTGGGTGGCACCAGCGACCCCATCATCCGTGTCACCGGCTCCTTGAACTTCTCGGGGTCGCCTCCTTGGGCGACTGGCGTGGGGAGGCTGTGGAAGAGGAAGAGGGCGGGCGGCAAGGCCGTCAAGTCGGAGTACGCGGGCACTGAGGCCTTCGTAGCGTATCGACAGTCCTGCCGACTCGTCTTCCAGCTCTTCTACCGTCATCATCATCACCAGCCTCCCTTTGGGGTGGCCACCGGGACGTTCTCCTGGTGCCTTCTGCTGCTCATGCTTCGCCTAGGCGCCCCTTTTGCCTTTTTGCCTTCTTGTTCCATTTCCTGAGGAGAGGGACAATAAAGGGATTACGGGCACCTTATCTCTTTTTAGTCCTGTAAGCCTTCTGGCCTTTGTTAGATTTAGAACTTGTAATCCCACTGTTCATGTTTTTCATTCCGTATGAACTGTACCTGTATGGGATGTTTTTAATGAAAAGGGATGTTTGCCGGGCTTTTCGTTCGCGGGTGAAACCCACAGCAAGGATCGGATCCTTGTTGCCATCTAAAGTAAATGTTTTTCGCCCGGCAACAGGCCTCGCCGTTCCCCCATCTCGCTCGACCTTTCTCACGCTTTTGGCGGAGGCAAGGATGAGATGAGTTTGGGCTCCACGTTCTATCCCCTTGCTGCTGCGACTACAACCAACTTTGGACCCAGGAGATAATCCTTGGGTTCGGAAAGAGGGGAGCACGGTAGCTTGGATATAAAACGCGGTTCCACATACCCCAGTTCATAACGAAATGCATGATAGATGATAAAAGACTTATCTGGACCTACAGCCCCCGGCAACCTTGGCTTGCCGCGGACGTATCCTTGTATTTGCAGCCCCCGGCAACCTTGGATTGCCGGGGTTGGGGCACCGGTCCGTTCCTCTCTTCCAAACAGCTCGGCAGAAATACTTACGTGTCCTGCGAACCAAAAAGGACAGGGAAGAAACAGAGAGATGTACACTCGACCTCTAAGCTAGGGGTTAGCTGCTGCCAAGCACTATCAACCCCTAACTGAGGAGGAGACTCGATCTAGCATGCATGCTATAACTTAGGGCGCCAGCGCTTCGTTTATTAGTGCTCGGGGTCTGCGCCTGGCATTGTACAAAGGGTTACATGCCTTGTCGGCAAGGCTTGTACAAAAGGGTGGCTTGCTGGGAGGCCCGGCAGCCGCGCCTTATGGGTAAAACTTGCGAAGATGCTCGATGTTCCAGGAGTTACTTACTGGAACGACATCTTCGGTCTCCAGGCAGACTGCACCGGGCCTGGTGACTCGTGTTACCCGATAAGGGCCTTCCCACTTTGGCGTCAACTTGTTGGAATTCTTGGCCGACTGAACGTGCCGAAGAACTAGGTCGCCTTCCTCAAGGCTCCGGGCACGGACCTTGCGGCTATGGTAGCGGCGCAGGGCTTGCTGGTAGCGTGCTGCTCTCACAGCCGCCCGGAGACGATCTTCCTCAAGGAGCGTTGCATCATCTTGCCGCAATCGCTCTTGCTCAAGCTCATCATAAGCGAGCACTCGAGGTGACCCGTATATGAGTTCCGTGGGGAGAACTGCTTCTGCCCCGTAGACCAGGGCAAAGGGTGTCTGGCTGGTGGCTCGATTTGGCGTCATTCTGATCAACCAAAGAACCGCCGGCAACTCATCAATCCAGCGTCTTCCACTTTTGCGCAGCCTGTCAAAAGTCTTCATTCTTAAGCCTCGCAGGACTTCAGCATTTGCTCTCTCTGCTTGGCCGTTGCTCCATGGATGTGCCACGGAGGCAAAACAGACCCTGCTGCCAAGATCCTCAATGTATTGCATGAAGGCGTGGCTTGTGAACTGTGTGCCATTGTCGGTGATGATCCTGTTGGGTATCCCAAAATGGCACACTAGTCCCTTGAAGAACTTGATGGCTGATTGCGCCGTCACATTCCTCACTGCTTCCACCTCTGGCCACTTTGTGAACTTGTCGATTGCGACGTACAAGTAGTCAAAGCCCCCGACAGCACCGGGGAAGGGGCCCAATATGTCGAGCCCCCAGACCGAGAAGGGCCAGGAGAGAGGGATAGTTTGAAGGGCTTGAGCTGGTTGATGAAGCTTCTTTGAATGGAACTGGCACGCTTCACACTTGGTCACTAGTGCCATCGCATCCTGGAGGGCAGTGGGCCAGGAGAAACCTTGCCGGAAAGCCTTGCCGGCAAGGGCCCTCGACCCTATGTGGGAGCCACATATGCCTCCATGTATCTCTGCCAACAGCTTTAGTCCTTCCTCCCGGGAGATGCACTTCAATTTCACCCCATTCGATATTTTTCTGTACAATACGTTATCAACGAATTGGTACAGAGCAGACCGGCGGGCTACTCTTTCCGCCTCTTCCTGCTCCTCAGGAAGCTCTCCTTTTTGAAGGAATCGGAAGGTGTGCTGCGCCCATGCCGGAGCTTGTGGCTCGACGACAAGGACCAAAGGCATCTCTTCTGCCACAGGAGCAGCCGTCTCCACGGCCATGACCTGAGGTCCTGCCGGAGTCGGTTGTCCTGCGGCAGGATCGGCATCCACGGCAACATCTTCGCCAGCGGCTCCGGGGAGCTCGGTGGGGAAGTACTTTCCGGAGCCTAGCCTCCTCCTCTTATTCTGCCCGGTTGACGGCTCAACGGATGGTTGAGTTAACTGAAGCACAAAAGTACTTGGTTCCACAGGTAGCTTGAGGGAAGCGCGCTTTGACAGGTAGTCGGCGATGTCATTCTCCGTCCGAGGGACATGCTCCGCTTGCATACCGTCAAAGTGCTCCTCCAGTTTCCTCACCTCATCTATGTAAGCTTCCATCAACGGGCTTTGATAATCTTTGTTGACCTGCCTGACGACGAGTTGCGAGTCGCCCCTGACGATGAGCTTTTTAACTCCGGGGTCCGCCGCGATCCTGAGACCGGCAAGCAAACCCCCGTACTCGGTGGTGTTGTTGGTCGACATCTCCCGGGGAAAGTGCATTTGGATGACATACTTGAGGTGCTCTCCGGTGGGTGCGACAAGCAGTACACCAGCACCGGTGCCTTGCAGCGAAAAGGCCCCATCAAAGTACATGATCCAGTTGCCGCTCGTTTCCTCGCCGGGGAGAATAGTCTCCTGTACCTCTTCGACAGGCGTTGAGGTCTATTTTGCAACAAACCCCGCCAAGACTCAGCTCTGGATCGTCGAGGTACTTTCAAACTTTAGACCAAAACTTGACAGCTCCAGGGCCCATTCCACGATCCTTCCTATTGCATCTGGGTTATGTAGTATCCGTCGCAACGGAAGGCGGGTAACCACGGTGATCTCATGCGCTTGGAAGTAGTGGCGCAGCTTCCTCGATGCCATAAGAAGGCCGAAGAGCAATTTTTGCACACCTGAATACCTCGACCTAGCTCCCTGCAAGAGGGAGCTGACGAAGTAAACCGGGTGCTGCACCATCTTCTTCCTTTGCGCCACTTCACCTGGCCATGCGGGTCCTGTCATACCGGCGCCAGTCTTGCCGGGACCGAGCCCTGCCGGGGACTCAGTCTTGCCGGGACCGAGCCCTGCCGGGGAGGGTTCTGGCCTGCCAACCGTTGACTCTGCCGCTGCTGCTGTCTCCTCGTCGACCTCTCTCTGCACCACCAATGCGGCGCTAACCACTTGGTTCGTTGTCGCTAGATATAGCAGCAACGGTTCTTGTGGTTTGGGCGCAACCAGCACCAGGGCAGAGGAGAGGTACTTCTTCAAGTCTTGCAACACCGCCTCGGCCTCTAGGGTGCACTCCACTAGGCCCGTCTTATTTAAGATCTTGAAAAAGGGGAGGGCATGCTCCGCAGATTTGGAGATGAATCTGCTCATGGCGGCAATGCAGCCAGTGAGCCGACACACGTCCTTGATCCGTTTGGGTGCCTCAATCTTCTCGATGGCCCTAATCTTGTCTGGGTTTGCCTGAATCCCGCGCTGCGACACAAAGAACCCGAGAAGCTTGCCGGACGGGACACCGAAGACACACTTCTCAGGGTTCAATTTGAGGTTGATGTTGCGCAGGTTTCCGAATGTTTTCTCCAGATCTTGCATAAGTGTTGCTTTGTCCTTGGTTTTGACCACTATGTCATCCATATAAGCTTCCATATTTCTATGTAGATGGGGTTCAAAACCAATTTGGACTGCTCTCGCAAAGGTTGAGCCAACACTCTTCAACCTGAAAGGCATCCGTAAAAAGCAATACGTACCACATGGGGTGATGAATGCTGTCTTCTCCTTGTCTTCTTTTGTCATGAAGATCTGGTGGTATCCTGAGTAGGCGTCAAGGAATGATAACAGGTCACACCCAGCCATGGAGTCAACAATCTGGTCAATGCGCGGTAATGGGAAGGGATCCTTTGGACATGCCTTATTGATGTCTGTGTAATCAATACACAGCCTCCACTTCCCATTTGCCTTGCGCGCTACTACCGGATTGGCCAACCACGTCGGATGGATTACTCCTCTCACCAAGCCTGCCGCCTCTAGCTTTCTGATTTCCTCCGTGATGAACTCCTGCCTCTCCAGAGATTGCTTCCTGACCTTCTGCTTGACGGGCCGCGCATGAGGACAGACAGCAAGGTGGTGCTCAATCACCTCCCTGGGAACGCCGGGGATGTCGGAGGCTTGCCATGCAAACACATCGACATTCGCCCGTACGAAGGCGACGAGCTCGCTTTCCTATTTGCCGTCGAGGGTGGAGCTTATGTTATAAGCTCCCCCAGTGCCGTCCTCCTTGACGGGCACCTTCTTGGTCTTTGGTGGTGTGGCTCTGGACTTCTTGCTCTTGCCGGCGGAGCTCTCTGGCACGTTCTCAACGGGAGCGTAACACCCAAAAGAGGTGCGCTTGCCGGAGTGGGTGCGAGGGGTCTCGCCGATCTTCTCCCACCTCGGGGCTCCGTCGGCAGGAGCAGGTGCCTTAGCGGCAGCTGCTGCAACTGCTTCTCGGTAGAGTTGGTCGGCACAGATCAGCGCATCTTTCTTGTCAGAGGGGACGGTGATGATGTTCATTGGCCCGGGCATCTTCAGCATGTTGTAGGCGTAGTGTGAAGCCGCCATGAACTTGGCTAGTGCCGGGCGGACGAGGATCCCGTTGTAAGGTAAGGGGATCTCGGCTACATCAAAAACAATCCTTCCTGTCCCGTGGTTCAACTCGCCTCCGAATGTCACGGGCAGCGTGACCTTTCCCTTTGGCTGGCTCCTTCCCGGGTTAACCCCTTAGAATGTGCCCGTTTCCTTGAGGTCTCCATCAGGGATATGCAGGCTTTCGACCACAACAGGCGAGATCAAGTTCAGGCCGGCCCTGCCGTCAACCAACATCTTTGTCACCTTGAGGTTGCGGATTGTTGGTGAAACCAATAATGGCAAGCACCCGACCGCAGTAGTGCGGTCAGGGTGGTCCTCGGTGTCGAAGATGATGGGCGTGCTGGACCATTTCAGCGGCTTCCATGCGTCGAATGATGGCTCCACCGCCGTGATCTCAGGCGCCCACTGCTTGAGTTAGCGGTGGGATGTATGCAGCGAGGCGCCACCATCAGCGCACATGGCCTCTGTGGCTTTCTGAAACTCGTGGTCGCCGGACTCATCGTCCTCGTCATGATCATCGTCTTCCTGCTTCTTGTCGCGGCCTCGGGCGGGCCTCTTCCGCTGATTATCCTTGCCGTGGCGGCCTCCTTGGCCGCCACATTTCTTGCTGGATCCCTCGGCACCATCTGGGCCTTTCTCCTTGTCCCGCCGCTCATACTCGACTTTCTGCTTCTCGGCGAGCAGCTCTACCTGCCGGCAGTTTTGGAGGTCATGGCCCTTGGTGTGGTGGATCTTGCAGTACTGCTTGTCGGAGCCTCCTGGCTTGTCGGCGGCCCCAAGGCCCAGCAAGCGACACACTCGGCAACCTCCTTGCCGGGTCGCTCGCCTTGGTCTTCTTGGTGGCGCTGGTGTCGTTGGATCCCTCAATGGCAAGCACGGCTCTTCCCTTGCGCTTCCTGTTACGGCGGCGACCCTTCTTCGCTGGGGTGGCGGTGTCACCAGTGGAGTCAGTTTTCGCGCCGGCATCTTCACCGGGGTACTTCCTCCCCTCTTCAGCGCGAGCGCATCGATCGGCTAGGACATAAAGCTCGGCCACATCCTTGACCTTGTTTATCGCCAGCTCTTCATGCATCTTGCGGTTGCACACATTCTGATGGAACGCACTGATCACGGCGGCGAGATGAACATCGGGGATGTTGCACTGCACCCGGCTGAACCTTTGGATGTACTTGCGCAAGTTTTCTCCTTCCTTCTAGGGGATGACATGTAAATCACTCGCCTGGCCATGAGCTTGGTGACCTCCAGTAAAGGCGCCAACAAACTCATGGCACAGATCCGCCCAAGAAGAGATGGAATCCACCGGCAAGTCCATCAACCATGACATAACATTAGGCTTGAGTGCCAACGGGAAGTAGTTGGCAAGCACCTTATCGTCGCGGGCCCCAACAGCTTGCATCGCGATGGTGTAGATGCTAAGGAACTCTGACGGGTGAGTCTTGCCGTTGTACTTCTCGCCAACGTCGGGATTGAACGTACGGTGGGAGGGCAACTGGAACTGCCGCAGCTCACGGGTGAAAGCCGGACAACCCACCTCATAGGGTAGGCCACCGTAGCCTCCCGGCGCTGGGTGATCCATAGCGGGCCCTGCCCGCCTGTCTGACTGGTGGCGCGCGTCACGTCGGTGCTCGATCGTAGTTTGAGCGTCCTCATGAACCCGCTCCCGAAGGACTTGACGCTGATCGCGGTTGGTTCGCGGGTCGGACGATGCTATGGAGATATCATCACGAGCATCATCACGACGGACCGATGCCCGGGGTGGCCGGGATGGAGGTGGGGAGTGCACCGTGGCCGCATCGCCTCCGGCACGGCCTCCGCTGGCTTGCGGTGGCCAGGTGGAGCGACGGCCTATGGGTCCCGCCGGCCGCAACTCGTTGTTGTTGGCGATGCCGACGAGGCTCCGGACAATGGCCCTCCATTCATCGAGCTTCTCCGCGGCGGGAGGAAAATCGAGGAGCAGCTGCGCACGTGCTAGGGCTTCCGTTGGCGTGGCTGGCGGCGAAAGCTGGGTGGACCGTGATGCGCCTCGACTTCTAACCACGTTAGAAGGAGCTGCGTCACGGCTCCGCAGCCGTTCGCCACCTCCGTCAGCACCTCGACGCGCATGCTGGCCCTCCTCATCATGTGATGGGTGCATGAGACTCTTCCCTGGGTGGTGCGCAGGGTCACCGGCAGGGTGACGCTGCTCATCACGCACAACCTGAGAAGAGCGCGCCGTGGGCACCGGTGTTGGCGTCTTGGAGGTTGCCGTGCCGTCGTCTGGCGGGATGGCGGCGCCCCTGGAGGGCCTCGTGCCGCCCACGGGGGCCCTGACTCCATCTCTGGAGCCCGCGACTGGTGGCACATCGCCTAGCGCGCGAACGACACCACTCGCCAGGTCTGGACCGCCAGGGTGGTGTGGGTGTTCACGGGCCATGCCACGGGTTCTCTCCACGACTGGCCCGCTACTGGTCCGCACCAGTACTGGCAACCCGGTCCCGAACGAACCGATCGTCGTGGTCGTCTTCTTCTTAGGAGCCATGGCGACGAAGAACAGCTAGGTCAACTGCTAGACCGGATTCTCACAATTGCAATCCCCTACCTGGCGCGCCAAAGATGTCAGTGGGAAACGACACCTATGGGATCACTGCAATCCCTATTACGGTTGCGGGGTGCTGGATCGTGAGAAGAGCAAGACTAGTAGCTAGACAACACAAAGGGGATTTACCCAGGTTCAGGCCGCAAAGATGCGTAAAACCCTATGATCCTGCTTTGGTGGATGTATTTAGTTTCTATAGCTCTTGAACTAGCTCTGGGTGCTGCCAGGTTTGAAAGAGCCGAATCCTTCTCCAGTGCACCATGGGCCTCCTTTTATAGGTGGAAGGGGCTGCCACAATGGCACACATGAGGTGGAAAGTGCTACATCGCTGTGAGCTTATCGCTGGTATTATAGGACAAAGTGCATTTAATGCGAGGCTTAGGTGTCCCTTCACTTTATCGGGGACGGGAGCGAGCCCCGTCCCGTCCGTCGCCGCTCCTCCTTGCTTTGACACGCGCCCTGGCCAGCGATGCACGCGGTGCCATGTAGGCAGGCAGGTAGCTGAGGTGGCATGGTGGTGGAGCCTCCACGAAGGGCTGCATGTTGCCATGCAGGTGCCTGCCCAGCTGGTTGGGTCGGCAGCTGTATGCGAACGGTGGCGAAGACTTGGCTGGCATGGGCCTGGCAGTGGCCCTGCTGGCGTGCTTGGCGAGGGCCATGCCGGGTGGCCCGGCAAGGGTCTTGCCATGGCACGCCGTCATCCCCGGCAAGGACCTTGCCGGGGGTCTCGTGGGCTTCCTCGGTAAGAACCCTGCCGAGGATTGTTGCCTTCCTATCCTCATTTGATCTTGACTATTCTTTGTCTTCACAAAGATCTGCATGTCACCACGGAGGTGCCTCCCAAGCCCTGTCCCAATGCATTTGTCTAGCGTTGGTGGGCTCAAAGGTGGCTCGCTCAGCTGGTGTGGGCGAGCTGCCCCAGCAAGGGTCCTTGCCGGGGAAACCTGCTTCGTCCATCTGATCTTTGTGGCCTTGGTCCTTGTCGTTGCTTTGTTTGTCTTGTGCCTTCGGCTTCTCTCCAGCTTCCCTTTCCTGCCCTGTTATGCGTGGCCGTAACTGGTGGCTCTGACTGCCCGTGCACAAGATAAGGGGTCAAAAGCAGAGCCCCTACTTTTGTACACCGACACTTTGCGAGGGGTGGAGAGGTAGCTTCAATGCATGGAAGATACGGTGTGAGAAATTGAGGTCAATCGAGAGACACATAGATAGAGAGACAAAGTGAGTGTGGTCCGACATTCATTGAACAGATATATATGCTCTGGAGAGATATTGTCCGATTGAGCTTTTGGCAAGGGTGAGGGCTGTAAGATAGAGCTTAAGAGATGATCCAGTCACAGACGTGTAGATATATTTTGTGCGTGGGAGGAAGCAAGGTCAATCGATCACATAGGGTCACCGTGCGATCGAAAGAGTGAGACGGGTTGGAGAGAGTGACCTAGATAGACAATGTGCGTGAGAGAGTATACAATGTGAATAGGTCGAATTGGGCTCAAACATGTTGATATATCG
Source organism: Triticum aestivum (assembly GCF_018294505.1). Lineage (NCBI taxonomy): Eukaryota > Viridiplantae > Streptophyta > Magnoliopsida > Poales > Poaceae > Triticum > Triticum aestivum. The sequence goes on from NC_057807.1 coordinate 134,369,150, forward strand.
TTTTTGTCCGAGAAAGAGCGAGGTCAATCGAGACATACAAAGAGAGAGAGAGAGAGAGAGAGAGAGAGAGAGAGAGAGGGATATATATATTGTAGGAAACCTTCATGAGACTTAGGAGCAAATTTAGAACGACGATGCTTATCAGGAATGTAGCACTTTGAGCCGAATACTCGAAAGTATCCAACTTGGGGTTTGTTACCGGTATGGAGCTCGTATGCCGTCTTGCCGAGTAGCTTGTGAAGATACAAGCGATTTGTTGCATGACAAGCTGTCTCAACCGCTTCTGCCCAAAAGTGCTACGGCGTCCTGTACTCATCAAGCATCATTCTCGCCATTTCGATGAGCGCCCGGTTCTTCCTCTCAACAACTCCATTTTGTTGAGGTGTGTACATAGCCGAGAACTCGTGTGAAATCCCTTCTTCGTCAAGAAAGGTGTCCACATTTGCGTTCTTGAACTCTGTTCCATTGTCGCTGCGAACCTTCTTGATCTTCACTTCAAATTGATTTTGGGCCTTCCTAGCGAAGTTTTTGAAGATCTTTTGGACCTGCGATTTATCATCGAGAAAGAACACCCATGTAAATCTTGAAAAATCATCAACTATAACTAGACCAAAAGAATTTCCACCGAGACTCTTGTAAGAGTTGGGACCAAAAAGATCCATGTGAAGTAGCTCGAGTGGCCTCCTTGTGGTCATGATGTTCTTCACGGGATGCCTTCCTCCAACCTGTTTACTTGCCTGACAAGCGCTGCAAAGTCTATCCTTATCAAATATGACATCGTTAACACCAAGGATATGATTTCCTTTAATAAGCTTGTCAAGGCTTCTCATGCCAACGTGACCTAGTCGTCTATGCCATAACCAACCTTTTGAGGATTTAGTAATGAAGCAAGTTTGAGGTTGAGCCTTTTTAGTGAAATCAACAATGTATAGATCACCTCTACGCACACCGGTAAAGACCATTTTCTGATTATCTCGACGAAACACTTGGCAATCTACTTCAGTAAATAGGACATTGAAACCAAAATCAGCAAGTCTAGATACTGAAAGTAAGTTGTAGCCAAGAGATTCAACGAGCATGACATTCTGTATGGAGCTATCATGTGATATGGCCACCTTACCGAGGCCAACCACCTTACCCTTTGAGTTGTCACCGAAAGTGACATACTTTTGAGGACTATCATTTTCAGCAAGCTCGCGAAACATGTCTTTATCTCCGGTCATGTGATTGGTACATCCACTATCAAGAACCCATTCCTTTCCTCCTGACATATATCCCCGAAGATTTGCCATAAGACCAAAATGTCTCATTGCATCATCAAGATCGAAGTCACTATCATCATCCTCATCATAGTATCCATGTTCAACATCGTCATGTGGTGGATCAAATCCTAGAGAGGGTAATTCGTTAGAGTGAGTTTGACGATCTTGCTTATGAATTTTTATAGCTTCGGAAATAATATCACTAATAATTCCAACATCTCCTTTGGCACGCATAAGGTTTGTAAGCTCAAATAAACAATCACCAAACATAGGATCACTAGAATTCATCTTACTCAAGGCAATAGACTTATGGAGAATTTCATCTAGATTTTTGAAGGAATAATTTGGAAAGCGTTCCTCAAGAAATTTCCATATAGTGTAGGCACACTTAAGAGTAGGCAAACATCCAATCAAGTTTCTAGGCAATCCTCTAATGATAAGATTAATAGTTCTAAGATTCCTAATCATATCAATTGACTCATCAAGAGTAGGATGCATAGGATCAACATGAGGTGCACAAGGGCTAGCAATGTATTTGTTCAAATGATACTGATTGAAAATTACAAGCATCTCATTTTTCCACTCATGAAAATACTCTCCATCAAGTATAGGCACTCTATGTCTAAGACTCCCCAAAGTAGACTCATCCATCTTCCTCCAATGGTGATTAAACCAAGGCAATGGAGACCAATGCTCTGATACCACTTGTAGGACCTTGAGAAGAGGTGTCCAGAGGGGGGGGGGTGATTAGACACTAAGTACCAAAGTTGCAGTGTTTAAGATTCTTTGAGTTTAAGTGGAGTTTAGGCACAAGTTTAACATTCACAATACATAGCAAGCAAGCATGCAAAGAGTATATGAGCAGCGGAAAGTAAAGCATGGAACTTGCGAGAATGTAAAGGGAAGGGTTTTGGAGGATTCAAACGCAATTGGAGACACGGATGTTTTTGTCGTGGTTCCGATAGGTGGTGCTATCGTACATCCACGTTGATGGAGACTTCAACCCACGAAGGGTAACGGTTGCGCGAGTCCACGGAGGGCTCCACCCACGAAGGGTCCACGAAGAAGCAACCTTGTCTATCCCACCATGGCCGTCGCCCACGAAGGACTTGCCTCACTAGCAGTAGATCTTCACGAAGTAGGCGATTTCCTTACCCTTACAAACTCCTTGGTTCAACTCCACAATCTTGTCGGAGGCTCCCAAGTGACACCTAGCCAATCTAGGAGACACCACTCTCCAAGAAGTAACAAATGGTGCGTTGATGATGAACTCCTTGCTCTTGTGCTTCAAATGATAGTCTCCCCAACACTCAACTCTCTCTCATGGGATTTGGATCTGGTGGAAAGAAGATTTGAGTGGAAAGCAACTTGGGGAAGGCTAGAGATCAAGATTCATATGGTAGGAAAGGAATATCTTGGCCTCAACACATGAGTAGATAGTTCTTTCTCAGAAAATGTATGCTGGAAGTGTAGGTTCAGTCTGATGGCTCTCCCCACGAATGAAGAGGAGGTGGAGGGGTATATATAGCCTCCACACAAAATCTAACCGTTACACACAATTTACCAAACTCGGTGGGACCGAATCAACAAACTCGGTCGGACTGATTTAGTAAACCTAGTGACCGTTAGGATTTTCGGTGGGACCGACATGCAACTCAGTGGGACCGATATGGTTAGGGTTAGGGCATAACGTAATCTCGGTGAGACCGATTACACAGACTCGGTGGGACCGATTTTGGTAATTAGCTAACTCGGTTGGACCGATTACACAAACTCGGTAGGACCAATTTTGGAAATAAGTTAACCAGAGAGTTTGCATTGTGATCTCGGTAGTACTGATTGCTCAAACTCGATGAGACTGATTTTGGTAATGGACATACACAGAGAGATTACAATCCCATCTCGGTGAGACCGAAATCCCTATCGGTGAGACCGATTTGTCTAGGGTTTGTGGCAGTGGCTAAGACATTTGAACTCGGTGGCGCCGGATAGAAAGAATCGGTATGGCCGAGTTTGACTTTAGATTTAGGTCATATGTGTGGAAGTGGGAAAGTAGTTGAGGGTTTTGGAGCATATCACTAAGCACTGTGGAGCAAGAAACTCATTAAGGAACACCTCATCCCTTCTTGATAGTATTGGCTTTTCCCATAGACTCAATGTGATCTTGGATCACTAAAATGTAAAATGAAGAGTCTTGAGCTTCAAACTTGAGCCAATCCTTTGTCCTTAGCATCTTGAAGGAGTTCCCACATCCTTTAGTCCATGCCACTCCATTGTTGAACTTATCTGAAACATACTAGATAAAAGTGTTAGTCCAACAAGAGATATGTTGACATTAATTACCAAAACCACCTAGGGAGCACTTGTGCTTTCAATCTCCCCCCTTTTGGTAATTGATGACAACATACATCAAAGATTTAGATAAAGATATAAAGAATAGCAAGTAAAGCTTTGGAAAGACATGTAACAAGCATAGGCTCCCCCTACATGTATGCAATCATGTGAATATGGAATATAGAAGCATGTGAGAGCATAACCATGATAGAGCAGGCAATGTGTTACATGTATCTTGGCTATATGCATCAGAGCAAAGAATATTAAAGAAAATACCTTCATGCCCATGAGTCCTTCTTGCAAACAGTATGCACATTAGCAAGAATTCCTCATACACATGATTGTGATGCATATACTTACCTTGTAGTCTTGAGTTGGCTTAGGATGGAATGAACCTGCGTAAAAAAGGTTAGATAACACAGGTACATCTACTAGCCAGAGCAAACAGAAGAAACCACAAGAATACCAAGACTGGGATGGCATGTAGAGAGTGAGTACTAAGTACCACATTGGATTAGACATGTCCCCAAGAGTAAAGATATGCAATGAATTTAAATGATTTCTTTCCCTTAGATGTCTTGCTCCCCCTGAATCTAGCATGGGATACTGGGAGAAGATAGGGAATAGAAAATCAAAGCTGAAAGATATAAATGAACAGAGCTAATGTAAGTAAGCGCATATGAACATGTCTTTCTCCTCAAGAAGACATGTGGCATCTCTCCTCTTGAACACCAAGCATCTGGGATCCTTCAGAAATACTTTCTACTTAAACATTCTCTCCCCCTGGAGATCTCTTTCTCCCCCTGTGGAAGTGATACTCTCTCTCTCTCTGATGTGATCTCTCTAAGTGATAAGCTTTGATGTGATATCTCTCTCCCCCTTTGGCATCAATTTCCAAGAAGGGTTTGATCCTTGAGTCACAACACAAAGCATTTATCTAAATGTGATGCTTGTAGAGGACAAGATTCATTGAGTGGAGCTAGATCAGAAGAGACACAGAATAAGTGGCAAACTGTTTTTCCTATTGTGAAATCGGTGGCACCGAGTGGTATGCTTCGGTTGTACGAAATGATTCGGTTGGACCGAAAACAACAAATCGGTGAAACCGAGTTCATTGCAGAGAAAACACTTGTCACCTCAGCTCACTAGACTGGTAGGATCTCACAAAGATTTGCAAGGAATTTACTGAATGATATGCAATGAAATTGATGCAGAAAATGCAAAGCAAACAGAAAGAAATCTAGATGAAGTTTTTTTGTTGTTGAAAGGGGAAACAAATATGCATGAGACAAATGCAAAAACACAGAAAAGAACACAAGAGAACTTCATCTAGAGATGGTCGGCGACAAAGTCACCTATGTTAGAGTATATTGACTTAGGAGTCAAGTGAGATCACTTGATCATAGGTCATACTCATCGTTTAAGCTCAAAATGGGGTTGCCATTTTTCGTTTAAGCATCTTGATGTATTCACATCTTGTCGAGTTGCTTTAGCTCATGACTTGGAGTAAAGCTTCTCTAAGATGGAATAACATACCTTGGTTGGTGGTGTTGTCCATGTAGTTGAACTTGTGTGGGTTGCGCAAGGTTGATGTAGCTCATCAAGAATTGGGAGCACCACTAGGAATTTGAGTCCATCTACCTACATGGGTTAGTTCTTGCAAGGAAGAGCACTTGTGTATCAAAAAAATGACAATCATGAAGCTCAGCATAGAATTTGTCAAAGGATATGTTTGAATGGTTCCGTGCTTCCTTGTCTTCAACCACCATAGTGTAGAAACTTGGTGATGTAGAGATTGCTCAAGATGTGAGTAGATTACAATCTCATGGAATTAGATTCATCCAAGTACCTACATGGGTTAGATAACATGCAATATGCAAATATATCCAAGACCTAAGATTTTCATCATAAGAGAAATATCAAGGATTAGTCATAAGCTCATGTCTTGCATGTATCCGATGGAGTTTCTACTCCAAGTTTGAAGCATCTATGATGTTCAATTCTCCTCTCAACCTACAAAACACTTTCTCATCAAGAGGTTTAGTGAATATATCCACTAATTGCTTTTCGGTGTGAACATGCTTAAGATTAATGTCACCCTTAGCAACATGATCTCGAATGAAATGATGACGAACTTCAATATGCTTAGTTCGAGAATGTTGTATGGGATTATGACCAATTTTGATAGCACTTTCACTGTCACAAAGCAATGGAACATGTTTCACATATCTCCCATAATCTTTAAGAGTTTGGGTCATCCAAAGTAATTGAGCACAACATGAACCAGCGGCAATGTATTCCGCTTCGGCGGTGGATAAGGATACCGAGTTTTGTTTCTTGGAGGACCAAGACACAAGAGATAAACCAAGAAGCTTGTGGATAAGGATACCAAGTCTCATTTAGAATGACGATGCTTATCAAGAATGTAGCACTTTGAGCTGAATACTCGAAAGTATCCAACTTGGGGTTTGTTACCGGTGAGGAGCTCGTATGCCGTCTTGCCGAGTAGCTTGTGAAGATACAAGTGATTTGTTGCATGACAAGCTGTCTCAACCGCTTCTGCCCAAAAGTGCTTCGGCGTCTTGTACTCATCAAGCATCGTTCTCGCCATTTCGATGAGCGTCCGGTTCTTCCTCTCAACAACACCATTTTGTTGAGGTGTGTACGTAGCCGAGAACTCGTGTGAAATCCCTTCTTCGTCAAGAAAGGTGTCCACATCTGCGCTCTTGAACTCCATTCCAGTGTCGCTGCGAACCTTCTTGATCTTCACTTCAAATTGATTTTGGGCCTTCCTAGCGAAGTTTTCGAAGATCTTTTGGACCTGCGATTTATCATTGAGAAAGAACACCCATGTAAATCTTGAAAAATCATCAACTATAACTAGACCAAAAGAATTTCCACCGAGACTCTTGTAAGAGTTGGGACCAAAAAGATCCATGTGAAGTAGCTCGAGTGGCCTCCTTCTGGTCATGATGTTCTTCACGGGATGCCTTCCTCCAACCTGTTTACTTGCCTGACAAGCGCTGCAAAGTCTATCCTTATCAAATATGACATCGTTAACACCAAGGATATGATTTCCTTTAATAAGCTTGTCAAGGCTTCTCATGCCAACGTGACCTAGTCGTCTATGCCATAACCAACCTTTTGAGGATTTAGCAATGAAGCAAGTTTTAGGTTGAGCCTTTTTTTAGTGAAATCAACAATGTATAGATCAGCTCTACGCACACCGGTAAAGACCATTTTATGATTATCTCGATGAAACACTTGGCAATCTACTTCAGTAAATAGGACATTGAAACAAAAATCAGCAAGTCTAGATACTGAAAGTAAGTTGTACCCAAGAGATTCAACGAGCATGCCATTCTGTATGGAGCTATCATCTGATATGGCCACCTTACCGAGGCCAACCACCTTACCCTTTGAGTTGTCACCGAAAGTGACATACTTTCGAGGACTATCATTTTCAGCAAGCTCGCGAAACATGTCTTTATCTCCGGTCATGTGATTGGTACATCCACTATCAAGAACCCATTCCTTTCCTCCTGACATATATCCCCGAAGATTTGCCATAAGACCAAAATGTCTCATTCCATCATCAAGATCGAAGTCACTATCATCATCCTCATCATAGTATCCATGTTCAACATCGTCATGTGGTGGATCAAATCCTAGAGAGGGTAATTCGTTAGAGTGAGTTTGACAATGATCTTGCTTATGAATTTTTATAGCTTCGGAAATAATATCACTAATAATTCCAACATCTCCTTTGGCACGCATAAGGTTTGTAAGCTCAAATAAACAATCACCAAACATAGGATCACTAGAATTCATCTTACTCAAGGCAACAGACTTATGGAGAATTTCATCTAGATTTTTGAAGGAATAATTTGGAAAGCGTTCCTCAAGAAATTTCCATATAGTGTAGGCACACTTAAGAGTAGGCAAACATCCAATCAAGTTTCTAGGCAATCCTCTAATGATAAGAATAATAGTTCTAAGATTCCTAATCATATCAATTGACTCATCAAGAGTAGGATGCATAGGATCAACATGAGGTGCACAAGGGCTAGCAATGTATTTGTTCAAATGATATTGATTAAAAATTACAAGCATCTCATTTTTCCACTCATGAAAATACTCTCCAACATGAGGTGCGCCGGATAGAAAGAATCGGTATGGCCGAGTTTGACTTTAGGTTTAGGTCATATGTGTGGAAGTGGGAAAGTAGTTGAGGGTTTTGGAGCATATCACTAAGCACTGTGGAGCAAGAAACTCATTAAGCAACACCTCATCCCTTCTTGATAGTAATGGCTTTTCCTATAGACTCAATGTGATCTTGGATCACTAAAATGTAAAATGAAGAGTCTTGAGCTTCAAACTTGAGCCAATCCTTTGTCCTTAGCATCTTGAAGGAGTTCCCACATCCTTTAGTCCATGCCACTCCATTGTTGAACTTATCTAAAACATACTAGATAAAAGTGTTAGTCCAACAAGAGATATGTTGACATTAATTACCAAAACCACCTAGGGAGCACTTGTGCTTTCAACTCCCTCTGTTCACTTTTATAAGACCTTGAAGACATTTTAGACAATGTGCAAAACAGTTCATTTTAAGTTGTCTGAAACAACTTATAAAAGTGAACGGAGGGAGTATCTCGTTTCGAATGACTAATTATTGAAAGGAAAACACGGGCATGGTAATACATACAGATTCGTTTGCAAATGAAAGAAGATTCGTTTGCATTCTCAAATGTAGGCGCACCATGCAGACCAGGGTCGTGTCGTGGTGGTCGCGTGTGTCGGACGCATGCGTAGCACCCAGACATCCATGCCCCTCCCTCCCCCTCACCCCCCAAAAAAGGACGACGACAAAATAAGTTCGGATTGAAATATCTGGCGGCCCCAATTCCAGCCCTGCAAAATCTCCCTTCTCCATCGTCCCCTTCTGCACCTAGATTGCTCAAATCCCTAATTCGGCACCAACCCAAGCAAAGTTTGAATCGCCCCTCATCTCGTCTCTTTCCCCACCTCTGTGCCGGACAACGACAACGGAGAGACGACCGCACTTCACCACCGCACCGGAGCTACCTCATCTATGCCCTCGTCTACCACACCGGGTGGTCCACCGACAACGTCGGCCGCCGCAACCAACGTGCCTCACAGACACCGACTTCCACCGCATCACGTGCGCTTCACCGACGCCGTCTCCCAACTCACCGGGCCTACTTCATCAAGCACATCGTCGCATCTCTGCCCCCAGGCCGTTGGGGCTTCACCAACGGTCTCGTCCACCGCATCCTAGCGCTCCGCTGCCACTCAAGATCTGCATCCGTGTGCGGCCAGCCAACACCAGCGCATCACCCTCAATGGCTTTGAAGTGACCCGCACTCTAGCTAGGCGAGCATGCCCAAACGCCGGCCCGAACTAGGTATCCACACATCACCCCCTTGTGCACTGCTCCGACGATGTTTGGATATCCTTTCACTACTCTCTTAGCTTACACGCCTATGCAACTCTGACTTTAACTCTTATTTCTTCTGAAGATATCATCTGAAACAAGCAAATCCATTTTTAGCGAAGCATGACGGCGCTACGGGATCTGGTACACATCCTGCACACCCGTATAACCTTGTAAGTATCTGTCCTCCGGTACAACATCAAGGTCGATTCCTCTTATTTGATCAACCATTCGCTGTGTCAAAAATGCAGAGGGGGATGCAAGGAGCACAAGGCCTGCACATCCAAGAAAGTGGTAACATGGACTTGTACATGGAACATCCCAAGCGCAAGCAGAGCTGCAGTGAGCTTGTACAACAAGCTAGCGTAAGTCCCTGCATTTCATTTAATTCGTACTGGCATTCGTATATGATTTGTGTGCAGTGGCGGATCCACGAATTCAAGTTACCAGGGGCGAACATTTAACTTAAAAATACGAAGGCACTTGCACTCCGGAAATCAACATAACTTGTGAAATGTGAAGCTACATGCACTTTGAAAACCAACTAATGATCCAAAGTAGTTCAGATTATAAACACTAAATGATGCAAGCACCAAAAAACACAAAATGCAACATGGTGTACAAGGACTACAAATATGGTCTGTACCTGCTTGAATTATTCACTCTCTGGCTGAAAATATCGAAGTGTAATTGCAACTATAACCAGTACACAAACTGCATATCAATATATCTATCCTGCACAAGTATGCCAATAGTTTCAAACAACAAATTAGAAAAGTATTTATGCTATGTTGTCATGATACGGGGACTTTCTGGTAGATGGCCTCGATGTTTCTTCAAGCTATGAAAATGCACTATAATTTGCTTGTCATCAATGCCTGCAAATATCTATGTCTCTCTCAACATAGCAGATCATCATTAGACACTAAATCCTTCAATGAGCTTGCAAAATGCTTGCATTAGATCCCTCATTAGACACTATATGTTCATCACTAGGAGCATGTAAAATGTTTGCATCAAATCCTTCATTAGCAGTCTGTTCATTAGACACTTCAGGCTCAAGGACAACATGAGCTTGTATGTTTGCACCGGAAACTTGATTAGATACATCAGATTCAGTCAGTTCAGTATTGATTGGGGGAGTTATAAAATAAGTAGAAATTGGTTTCATTTTCTCATAGATTCCCTACATACAAGTAGTTTTACAACACCGTCAGGTTTAACTATTGGCCAGAAATTCAAGAGTTGAATTAGATATAATTAGGGATGTGATGTACCTGCTCGTTGCGCATGCTAATCTTGCAAGCTACGACTGTCCGTTTGCGCAAGCTCGATGCCATGCCCGTGCTGCCGCCGCTGCCGCCCGCGCAGGCTACACCTAGGGTTGGATCTTCATCTTCTTGTCCTTTCGTTCGATTGAAGCCTGGCGACCGCCCTCCAACGAGGGTGCGAGGAAGTGCTGTGTCGGTCTGTCCAGCGGCGGCTAGGTTAGGAGCAAACCAGATCTATATGGGAGGCGCTCGTTTGGGCCGCGAGCCTGCTATAGGGCCTGCCTTGCACTTATGTTATTGGCCCATCCAAATCGAAACATTTTTCTTCATTTTCTTACATTGCCTGCTCGTGTGTTGGGACGAACAAAACTAGCCTGGGCCAACCTGGACGACTCAAACTAGGTGCACACTTTCCAGCCACTCGAGGCGGCTGCCCATACCAGCCCCTATGGTGGCGTCGCCCCTTTTTGTGTGTATGATTGGGGTAGTGAAAAATATTCCAGTGGCGCTTTTGATTTACCCATAGAATGGTTGAATTGCTTGTTTCTATGAACTGAGTTTGCCAATAATGTGAAGGATGTCAGTCTTTTCATCCTATTGTAGATTTCTTAGATCTTGATATGCCAAAAGTAATCGCATGAAATATACAGTAAAAGCCAATGTGATGTGTGTGGCTACAACTAGTCTGACCACACATCCTCACATAACATATTAAGGACGCACCATCTTACCAAATTAACCATTCGACTTACTAATGCAGTGTGGGAATAAAGAAGTCTTGGGACTGCGTATCTAAGCAATTGATGCCATGGACTCCTTCGTACAACCTTGTAAGCAAAAAAGAAGTTGCAGTGTGCCTGTACAAAGAACTAGCGTAAGTTCAGTTACCCGCTTCTCAGAATTTTAGTTAGCTACTTATTGCAAAATTGTTCAATTACGTTGCTTGGCTTAATTTAGTTTGCTACTGATTACATAATGCCACAGCCTGTCAATCCTATTATAGACCGCGCCTATCTATGTGTTTGATACTTACTGTTAAGAATTGCCTATTTGCCTGAACTTAAATAGCTACTTGTTTGTTTAACTGCTTTGCTGCTACAACAACAGGTTACAATGATGTTAATAACTACTTTTCAGCATCCAATTGAAATTCTTTAATTCCTTGTTTGTTTAACTGGTTTGCTGTTATAACTCCCAGTTGAGATGTTTTGCTAACTTCAACTTTTATGAATCCAATCAGAACTTTAATGGCAAAACAGGTTAGCCCAAGATCAAAGAGCGAGGTCCCCATGGACGTTGTATCATCCCACATCAGTGGCACCGGCCCAATCTTGCATTATGAATTGCCAACTGCTGATGCTCTAGAGGCTAAACTAGTGGTAGAAAGAGATTCTGCTCCTGCACTTAGAGATGAAGTTGACATGTTGAGGAAGCAAACAGCACAATCACAAGCAGTACTCAAGACAACCATTAAATATTTGGTGGATTTCAAAACGAAGCAAGCTGAGACTGACCACATTGTTAAGGTCCTAAAGGAAAAAAGGAAATTAAATTCCCACTTGGTAAATCATAGGTGAAATGTTCTTTCCATCATTGAATAACCTTTGTGTTGTTTGTTCATTTAATCAATCAAACCATTTGTTTTAGAGATAATGTAATAATTGTTTTTTGTTTTTTGGGTTGTAATTTTATTTGAGCACAAGTCTGTATTAATTGATAAGACTTGGAAACATTTCATTTTGATTGTTGTGCCAGACCTACAAATATGCCAATCGGCTAAATGTGCATTAAGCAATAATAGTAGTATAGATGGACCATAAGTGGCACGCATCGAAAAGGGCCAAGATGATGTAGTAGCTTGGCTAAAAAAAGGATGCTGTTGTAGCAAAAAAAGTACAGCGGCCTGGCTTATGTATGTTAGTTGATATTATTGATCCATATACTCTATAAGTGTTTATATGTCTGTTAGTTCTGTACATTCTTGGTTGATTGACTTGGTATTTGAATCTTGATACATCGCTTGTGTAATATCTAAATGGGAGTACACATTATGCTGCATGTGACATTTGAGTTGGACATGAAGTGTTCCAAATATTCGAATTCACCTTAAACTGGATTCTAGCTTCTGAATTTGAGTATCGGCATTTGTAAACCATATTCATATATGACAGTGGAATACATCTTTGTCGTCCTTTTGGAGATATATAAAAACACATAGAATGATTTATAAAGATTCGTATAGGAATACAAAATGGATTCAAATTTAGTTGCCAGGGTAAACGTGGATGCTTATTGTCCCAAAATTCGAAAGAAGCGGCAAAATGTCCACTCCCATGTCGGCTACCTGAAGCCAAGTGTTTGGGAGATGGAAATTACTGTCTACCCATTACACGTAAAATCCATTGGCCCGATTTCCACTGCTCTAAATAGGGGTAGGTTAGTAACTTCAATTAGACGTGACCTGACCGCCTCTGAACCCATTCCGACACGGTGGGCACCAAACATGGGCGGCAAAACACATTTGATTCAAGCTCGTCCAAAAGACCTCTTTTTCTCCCTCCATTTCCCCATTCATACACAGTGGGCGGCAAAACAAACTTGACTCGGCCGAAATCGATGTAGGCAAATATTTTCAATAGGGGCAGGTTTGTAACTTCACTCAGACGTGACACAACCGCCCTACCTGTCAGCCTCATTCATACATCGTGGGTGCCAACCATGGGCGCCAACCACCCTCTCCTCGCCCGAAATTGCTCTGGGCAAATATTGGCGAGATGCGAGATTACCGTCCTATCCCCAACTGACGAGACGTCCAAATTTTAAACGGGGCTAAGTTCATAACTTTACCATATTTCAGACAGGCGCGTCCCAAAAACATGGTTCCCCATACCTCTCCCTCAATTTTCCCATTCATATACCATCCACGCTAGAACACCATCCCCACACCAACCTCCGTCTGCCACCCCATCCATCGCCGCCGTCCTCCACCCCATCCATCGCCGCCGTCCTCCACCACATCCATCGCCACCGTCCTCCACCATGCCGGAGCGCCTACCAAGACCACGTCGTCCACTGCTAAAGATGGACGTTTCTCGTCCACGGCGATGGACCAATAGCCTTGCATCACGTCCTCTCACTTCATCGGCGCCGTCGTCCTCTTTGCCGGCGCTGCTCACACGACCTTCTCTTCCACCGCAACGGGACTTATCCCCCGATGCACCCATCTACCGTCGCAGATCTGCTTCAACGCCACCGACAGCCATCGCACCCCCGATGCCTACACGGCGCCGCAAGAGAGGTGGTACTTCATATCTCCTCAACTTTTTGATCTCAACCAGAAAATAGATCTTAACTTGGTTACTCTACTTTCTTTTCAGCTCTTAGAATTTAGT